>NW_026927066.1:0-28881 GCF_032062105.1 Saccostrea cuccullata | reverse complement strand
TAAAAACTGGTATTCTCAGTGCACTGTATTTCTCTGTAGCCTGTTTAAACATTCTCTCAAGGTATACTAGTATGCAAGTTTTTCCAGAGGGTGAAACTTAATTTACAGAATTTTGGGAAAAAACACCCATCCCTCCATCTAGCATCGTATATAACGTACCCCTTAATTGTTTAGAGTTCAATGTAAAATTTACAATAGAATTTCAAAGAATCTACAGAATGAGTTAAAAATTGCAGCTTTTAGGGAACAATTGTCTCCTATCATGGGTGAATTAATGTGATTATTGGAGGTCAAGTACGCATTTGAAAAGTCGTTCATTCGTTGTTAGCTTCGGATAGAAAAAAAGATGTCATATATTTTGAGGTTGCACCACCTGGTCATACCATATTGCTTACAAAAATATTAACCATTTATTAAAAATAAAGCTTAATTTATACATCATCCAAGTTTTTTCTTTATAGATCGAAAAGATATATGCTAATTTATTGATGTGCCAAAAGTGCTTTTAATTTTATGACGCTAGTCCACAAACATTTTGGTAGCTGCTAATACAGTACGTAAAACTCAAGATAAATATTACTAATTATCACAAACTTCATTATTGAGCCTGTAACACACACAGCTGGGCATGTGTTACAGGTAGTAAGTTGTTCAATGTATCATCTCAGTTCTTACGACTAAAACCATTATGAATATGAGATGAAATTGTGTCATTTATTTATGTCTTTAATATGTTCATCATTAGAATTGATGCAAGTTTATATTGTTCAACAAAATATGTATAAACAGGCTAATTGAGTTCTCTATTGGTTGATTTTTATATGATAAATTTTTTAAAAACCCACAACTGTAATTCACACAAGCATTAAAACCCTTTTGTGCATGCATTCAACATTTATTCCTAAAATAGGCTTATAACTATATATATATATCTATTCATTGATATTAATTTACACAAGAAGTATATTTATTGAAGAACCTTTAAGTGCATGCGAATTATATGGCACGCCAAATTCACAAAAATGAGCAAAACATAGTTTCACAGTCGATAAACTAGGTTTATCGGTTGTAAACTATAGTTTACGGACTGTAAACTATAGTTAACAACGTTAATCTATATTTTACATCCGTAAACCATAGTTAACGCAATAATCTATCTGTTTCACAACCGTAAACTATACTTAACACTGAAAACAATCATTTGCGATTGCAAAGCATAGATTATCTGATAAATACAGTTTCATGATTTGTAAACTATAGTTTACAAACCGTTAACTATATAGTTAACGATCTGATAAATATAGTTTCACGATTTGTGAAACTATGATTAACAACTCTTAACTATAGTTTGCGATTGTAAACTATAGTTTACAAACGAGAATCTATGTTTATCAACAAAATCTATTGTTAACGCTTATTACAGACAGATAAACTTAGACTAATTATCATTCGTAAACTATAATTAACAACCGTTAAATATAGTTTCACAGATGAAAACTATACTTAACGAATCGTTAACTATACTTAACGAATCGTTAACTATAGTTTATGGTTTGTAAACTATAGTTTACAGTCGATAAACCTAGTTTATCAAATGTGAAACTAGGTTTATCTTATTTTTGTGAATTTGGCGTGCCATACAATTAACAGTCATTCATAAGTTAATTAACACACTGCAAGATATGTAATGAAATACCATATAGAGGGCTTGTATGATGATGTAAATTTGTTTATACCTTCATAACTTGATTTCATCTGTACAGTGTCCTGCAATTTTGAAATAATCGTAACTGCATGCAGCATTGACTCCTTTAAAGGGATCTTGTTTTGTTGTTCATATAGTCAGCTTCTGGGAAGTTATTCAAGCAACTGAATGTCTTTGTCTGTGTTTTAAATTGTTATATGGATCAATATACACACATGTTTATGATTGCATGAATAGAGGTACATGGTTCCTTTATATTGTTTTGATTTAATTTGTCTTCTTTCTTTTTGGTACCTTCATCTTCATTTGACATCTTCATTTGACATCTTCATTGACATCTTCACTGCTTTGTACATAGCGAACATGAGAGAAGAACATAATCGTATCCCCTTCATCTAAGCCTGCTAAGGTATATCATCTTTGAGGATTGTTTTTGAAAAGTTTGTGATTTAGTATGGTAAATCAATATGGTTTCACATTTGTTTGGTAACAGCAGATTGATATAATTTAATTTCACTGATTTTATCATTCCAACAAATGGTAAGGATGTTGCAAGGTTGCATTTCATTCTAAAACAGTAGTTAAGGGGGCCGACTATAGTTTCACTGTGTGAAAACTACAATAGCAAAACTCTTCATTTTTATACCATATATAACTTACATTAACTTCAGTGTACATGCAAAGTTTGGGGGAAATCTACCATCCAGGTATTTTTGAGGAACCGTCTCAAAATACAGGTACATTTACTATAGAATTATATAGGAAAATGCCAATTTTTAGCACTTTAAAGCAAATTTTACAAATACCGCAATAAACATTTTGTTCAAACTATAATATTTGATGAGTAATACTATTTTATACAATATATGTAAGAAACACAAAATTCTACCGTCTTGTTACCAGAGGGGGCATCTCAAAATGCAAAAAAAAAGCAAAATTTACTATTTTTATAGAGTGTTACAAAATATGACGTACACAATGGATTCACATGAAAACATAATCAAAATATTGGAGATATTCTCAAATTTCTATGTTTAAAATTTCAAGAGCGTATGTTTATTACTTTTTCTTTAATAATATTTTTATTACACCTTTCTTTAAGAGCTACAGATTATCATAACGTCAAAAACACACTGCAACGACGTCAACCTACCTATCAATTGCAAAATCGGTTAAAAAATCAGTTATATCAAATTGTAATTACATTTTTATACCTATAATTTCTTAATTTTGTTAAATTTTAATAATAAAGCGAAAAAAGTTGCATTAAAACAATAAATACGTTTCATTTTACTGTGATGCGCAAAATATTGCACAATGGAAACTATAGTCGCCCCCTTAAATCAAAAGAAAAATTTTTTTTTTGCAAAAACGTATATTTATAATAGTTTTATACATTTTGCTTATAAGTGGAGGTAAACAAAATGAGGAGAAGAACATTTTAACTGACATTGAAAATATTGCAGTACAGCTTAAAATATTGCAATGCAACACAATACAAAATTTCCAGCTGATACCGGGCCTGCAGCCCTAATATAAATGGTTTAAAATTGCCAAAACATTCAGATTTTTTGGTAGTTTCTATTAATTGATACCATAGAGTATAGGATAACTAGTCTATGCACTAGCTATTAAGAATTGAGTGATGCTTTTTTATTATTTGGAAAAAGTATAAATTATGTATATTTAAAATTATATGAAATATTCAATCAGCAATAGATAACAGCAACGTGTTTGATTAAAAAAATTTCATTTACATGTGTATATAATTATTCAAATTTTAAATTCTTTTCATGAACCTTAATATTTTCTTGCTGTTTTTAGGTCACCTGAGTAAACTCAGGTGTCCTATTGCTATCCGTTTTCGTCTGTCGTCGTTCATCGTATGTCGTTCGTAAACTTTTGAACATTTTCAGCTTCTGAACCAGAGTATACAACCACTGAACCAATTTCAACCAAATTTGGCATAAAGCATCTATGGGTGAAGGGGAACAAAAATTGTGAATTTCATGATCCCTGCCCCCTGGGGCCTGAGGGGTGGGGCCAAAACCACTAAAATGAATGCAATCTTTAAAAATCTTCTTCTTTACTCCTGGACATCAAGTAGTCAAACTGTTGGTATGATTGTAATCAGCATTGAGTCCTCTACCAAAATTGTGAAATTCATGGCCCTGGGGTCAGGGGTTCTAGTGCTAGGGTGGGGCTAAAGTATATAGTGAAAATGCATTATTTCTTTGAAAATCTTCTTCTCTGCTCCTTGGTATTAAATAAACCAACTAAGTAGTTAGTTATGATGAGCAAGAGTGCCTCTACCAAAATTGTGAATTTTATGCCCCAGGGTCAGGGGTTCTGGTGTTAGGGCGGGGCTCTATTGATTATATACAGTGAAAATACATGATTTCTTTGAAAATCTTTTTCTCTGCCCCTGGGTATTAAATAAACTAACTAAGTGCATGGTTATGATCAGCAAGAGTGCCTCTATCAAAATTGTGAATTTTATGGCCCCAGGGTCAAGGGTTCTGGTGTTGAGGGGGGGGGGGCTCTAGTAAATATACATGAATTCTTTGAAAATCTTCTTCTCTGCTCCTAGGTATTAAATAAACTAACGAAGTGCATAGTTATGATGAGCAAGAGTGCTTTTACCAAAATTGTGAATTTTATGGTCCCAGGGTCAGGGGTTCTGGTGTGTGTGTGGGGGGGGGGGGCTCTATTGATTACATAGTGAAAATACATTAAATCTTTGAAAATTTTCTTGTCTGTCTCTGGGTATGAAGCAGAGGAACTGCCTATATAGTTATGATGAGCAAGGGCCCTAATCTTGCAGAATTGTGAATTTCAAGGCCCCAGGGTCAGGGGTGGGGGTGGGGCTCTACTTATACTGAAAATGAATTGTTTGAAATCTGCTCCTTTGTATTTATAAAACATTTATTCATTTTTTGATAGGCAATTTTAAGGGTGCCTTTTTAAAATTTGTGCAATGTGTGGACCTAGGGTCAGGGGTTTATTTCACAATGTTAGGGGCACTACTGATTATTGCTGAATATTACTGATTAGTTGGAATGCATTTTTGTTCCCCTACCTTGCGTATGGGTATTCAGTACCCCTGCGAGGTGATCATGAATAATTCATGAATTTCCTTGAATTTTTCATGAATTTTATTCATGAAATGTTCATGAAACGTTCATGAAGATCCTATGAACTTATTATTGGGCATTTTCAAATCAATAAACCAAGCTAAGCAACTGCTTAGTGTATTGTTATGATGATCAGTGGTGCCTCTTTCAAAATTGTGAATGCCATATAGCATCTGGCTTAAAACATGAATCAAATTCAGTAACTGGAAAGTTGTTGAATGCTCAGGTGACCTATAAGGCCCGTGGGCCTCTTGTTAAGTATATTGTTTCAGTAGAGTTGTTTGTCCCATTAATTAAAAGGTGTCCAATTGGTTATAGGGAGCTTAGAAAATTCGAAAGCTGGGTCTTATATTCTATGTCGACGTTGAATTCACCTGATCAGGACAGTATAGAAAGAGCTAATCATCAGAAACTGCCATCCAGAGTGTTTATAGCGGAAATGTATATGAAATACTAAGTAGCAATTATGTGTAAAGTTAGATTGATGTACATGGGACAAATAAGGTATGATTGTCAATAGTTTGGGTGCTCATTGTCTAATAGAAATGTTGGTTCCCTTAAAAGTTATTAATTATAATACATGAATTGAGATTTTAATATAGAATTTTGATTCTCACTCTTGAGTGTTTTTCAAGCCCATGACACAAAATCACAAATAGTAGTTTCCCTTGGATGTTTCATTTTCTTCAATTTCAAACCAGCTAGTTTAAAAAAATATAAAAAAAAAAATTATAATCAATCATTATGTCTACTATTACTTATGCATCTGTATAATCTCAGAGCTGGGCTTCTTGAATATATTACACAAGTGTATTTTGTTGCAAAATTTTGAATAACTTGATCAGTTCAGACTTCAAACAACCCTCAGAACACTTACGGCTTAATGCTTAAAATCTATACTTATTCTGGCCAATTATAAACTTTGCCTGCTTCATTAATTAATGTAAATTAAAGTTGTAGGCACTTATATTTGTATACTCAAAATTATGTATAAATATTCTTTGTTTTTTTCGAGCATGATACTACTTAATCAGTATACTGGAAACCATCTTTTATTTGCGTGCAAGAAATATTCGGGAGTTTCGCAACCTACTTTAAGTCATGAATATTTATCGCTGCGAACCATTATTTTGCATTGTATTTGTAGAAAATATTTCCTTGTTCATGGAAATTAATCGCCGCAGATTGATTTCTAACTGACGAGTCATGAATAAAAGATGACGCAAATAATAGTTGGTTTACAGTAACCATTTATGTAGATATATTCCAAGATCAAATTCTATAATCAATGTTATAGTTGTGTAAGAAATAAAATGCTTCCAAACACCTGGAAAATATTAATTTATGAAAAAAAAATTATGAGAGTATTTATTCTCCTATATATTTGCTGAAATGTTGCACATTTAATCCCTAATTATAATTTCCCTCCCAAACTTGTCACTTCTAAGTTTACTTGACTGCGTACAAAAATTGTGACTATGTTCAAGAAGCCTTTTGAGAAATGCATGAAATTGTCATAATACTGCATGTCTCTAGCCATTCCCTAATCTACTGTTTGTTAGCATGACTGAGTTGTATTTGTGCTGATTTTTTTTTAACTGTCAACTTTACCCAGTATATATATCAACAGTGTATCTGCAATTGGAAGAAAAATTTATAATATTTAATGATAGTTTTATTAAATCATTGCAGAGAGTAAATTGAGTATTTTTCTCCAGTTTTTGAGCTATGAGATTTTTTTTCTTTTTTCGGGTAGCGGGGAATGGGGACCACCTGTGTACCGGAAAAGGGATTTATATTTGTTGTTGATAAAGAATGAGTTATTTCAGAGCTCTAAGTTATACATGAAGATCACAAGGTTTGCCATTGTGTTCTGTAAATATGATTATTTTGTGTATATATGTGAATATACTTATGTTAAAGTTAAACTATATGAGGGTATATAAGAAGGGAAATTACTTATGTTCAAGTTAAACTATGTGAGGGTATATGAGAAGGGAAACATTTTTTGTGCTGTATTTGGAAGATTTATGAAATTACAGATTAACAATAGAATACATTTTTCTTTTTAAAGAAATTAATTTTTTTCAAATATTTTAGCAATTAAAGCCCTAAATTTTAGGGAGAAAGATCCTTGTCATCATGGTACAAGGGTAAAAGTTAAATGCTCGTATCTCAAAAGTCAAATGTCCATCTCTCGATATTTATGAAACAACAATTTGCATTTCTGATGACAACTTGTGATTTCCATACACCTTCCATGTACTTGTGCTATTTTTGTATGGTCAAGTTGGAGAATTAATTTGTGAAATTGTGAAATATTTCTGAATTCAAAACTTTTTTCTTAGATGATGTAGTTAATTGACAACTTTAACCATTTTTGAAACAAATAATTATCATTTTATTTATTTTTAACAATTACATGCTAGTTTGGTAGGTAAGAGGTACATATTTTGGAGGTTCTTTTATTTCACATACTAGATACCCTGTCTACAAAGCCATGACAAAAGTATTTGCATTTTTCCCACTAATATCAGTAGATGGCTTGGGGGGGTTACCAGGGTGCCAATGTTGGCATGTGTCCAGGTTAAAGTTTCAGGAGCAGATTTCTTTCCATGTTATACCATCTAATATGTCCTAAATTGCTTAAGTATTCATTGAGTATGTGCATCTCATTCTACAAGGCAGATATCAGATTTCAGCCAATGAATATCCAGGCTTATGTTACCATGCAAGTATGAATTGGATGGTATAAGATTCCATGCATAAATACTGCATATATGTATTACTGAAAGTAATTTAAAAAAAAGGAAAGAAACTATTAAGATATTGAGATATAAGTTTACAAAAAATATTTCAGCAATCGTTATTTGGATTAATATACAAAACATCTTTATTAGATGAATAAAACAAAAAACTCGTTTGGGAAAGTCCATCCAAGTTTAAAAAAATGAACTATATTGACTTAATGTATGCATAATAGCCTTGAAGTTGTATGTTGGAAGACAGATACTAGAATATTTGTTAAGTGTGGGAATTTGCCTTATATGAACTCAAGACAACATTCAATGAAAGAGCTTTGTGATCTTTGATTACCCATATTTTATTAAAACATGAGTAATTCATGCAGTAATCATTCTCTGATTTTTCTACAAGTTTAAATGATTCTATTACAATGCAGACTTTATATATAATTACCTCACTTTCTAAGATATTATTGTGAAAGTTGAAGCAAATAAGTAAACCTGTACTAAAAGTTGTCTTAAATTACTTGGTTGCCATTGTATAAGGATCACAAATACTTTTGTCATAGAGCTCTGTGTACAGTGGATTGATCTGTCCTTTACCAATTAAAGATTGTCTGCTGATTTCTGATGTTGTAATGTTTACTATTGTACATCTGTCATCTCTAAGTTTTTTGTCATCTAGAGAAAGAAGATTGCAGGTCCTAATATATTTAGGTCTTAATGTTTTCTTAAGTTTTCTTAGTTTGTTAAGCTATAGTTGTACATGTACCAGTTTTATAAATTGATAGCTAAAGGATGTTCGAGTATTTTTATTTAGCTCAATTTCTTTTTTTAAGTATTTTATAGACAGTTTGTTTAATCAGAACATTGAACTTTCAGTACTACTGTACTGGAAGAGCATATGCAATTGCAAAATGTCTGTTCATCTGTAATCAATTCTTAAAATAATGGTCCTACATTTTAGTCTTATTTTCAAAAAAGAAGTAGACATCTGAAATGCATAACATACCATAATGATTTTTTGGACAGCATTGTCTTGGTTGCAGAAAAATCTATGTTACTTTCTGAAAAATCACCAAAACATTTCTCAGTCTTCCAAGAGCTTTGTCTGATTTCAATAATTAAGATGCATCCTACAGATGGACAATAAATATATACCAAGATACACATGTATAAATCAAGTTCTTTGTGTGGGTTTTTTGGTTTTGAAGATGATTGAGTCACTTTAGTTTTAAATGCAAAAATCAAAAAATAGAATATCTGTAATTCTTTCAAATGCTATACTTTTACAACCATTTTAGTCCAATTTCCAAATTTGAACCTTATACTATACATATGAACATATAGCGTCACAGGTGAGTGTTGTTGCCCATGGCACTCTTTTTTTTTTTTGCAGCCTAGAGGACCAGGCTGCTCTATACATATATATTTACTTCCAGAAAGTGAATCTTTAAAAATATATATGTTTTTCATTATAATATACAGTCAATTCTCGAATTATCGCCATTCGATTCATCGCCATTTTCGCAATACCGCCATGATTTCACAAGAACGTTTTTCCTGCTATATAAAATTCTCTTTATAACGCCAAATTCGCATACCGCCATCCGCCACCCTGTTTTCACAACAAATGTCCATTCTTAAGTGTCAATTATCTCGATAATACCGCCACAGGTGCGTGTGGTCAGTGAAGCGCGGCTAATTGGTTGACACTATCCCTGTTGTAAAACATGCAAAGCCAGTCAAGGTACATGCAATTAAGTAAACAATAATTTTAACATAAACTGTTAGAATAATTTTGTTTTCTGTTTAATAAAATCATTTAGTCAAGGCTTCGCCAGGAAAGCGGTCGTTGTAAAATATGCCGATAACGATATTATTTTGATGATCTCTGCTTTTAAAAACAATGCAAAGTTTGCTTAAAAAAATAATTATAAGTCAGAAATTGTGAACGTTTCATTAACAATGATTTCATAAACAATGAATTTATTCAAGAACTTATTTCACGTACTTTAGGCAATATGTCATGGCGATCGCCCCAGCATTTTTTTTTCAATATCAGACGTGTAGATTTACATGCATACACATATGCATGTACTTGTCTTAATTTCATAACTGAATATTTTGTTTTAGCGAAATTGTACATAAAAAAGATTACTTGAAGTATTTTCAAATTTAGAAATATGTTTATGCATACATGTGTATGTAATAATAAAAATAGAAACGCTAAATGGCATTTCTAAGAACGATAACTCTATGTCTTATTTCCTAAAAGATGGAAAATTCAATTCATCGCCAAATTCGTTATACCGCCATGATTTCTAAATTACAAAAGGTGGCGGTTTATCGAGAATTAACTGTATCAAGTTGCTTAAATTAAGTCATAAAGTAATGTAGTATCCAAAAAGACAGGTCCCGTTTTTAAGAACAGCGAACTTTACTTATTGCTTAAAAATATACATTACACAGGTTGTGTTTTATATTCTTTAAATGATATTTATTTTTGAAAATAGGTGATGCAAGTGTATGATTTATTTAATCATATTTTATGCATCTAACATTTACTTGAGGACTTGATAAAGTGTTAAAGGGTACAGTATCATTTTCGTTCGATTTTCATCTGACTATGTTTTTAAAATCCTCTCGACTGTCGTCTCCAACATTCAGACAGATGTGTTTTTCACCTATAACGAAGCGGTTTGATGATTAAGATCCATAACCATTGTTTACTTCATTTATTCCTGGGCAACAATTGATGGTTACATCAATGTTTTCTTGTTTGTATCATGATGGATAACATTGCTTGAATTCCTAAAATGGAGTGCTTAATATTGATCAATTCTTTCAACTATACTTTTGGTAAACTCATGGAAAAATACCAAGATAACTGGATCATAATTATGTTCCCCAAACGGAGTTTGGGAACATATTGTTTTTACTCTGTTTCTTATTATGTTCCCCAAACGGAGTTTGGGAACATATTGTTTTTACTCTGTTTCTTATTATTATTATTATTATTATTTTTTTTCTTATTTGTTCTCCAGTACTTTTTTGTCCGCGAGTGTTCTCAGAAACTGTTCACCCAACTGAGCTAAAACCTTTTTAGGGTTAATAGGTGTGTAGTGTAGGTGTGCGGAACGAAGGTCATTTTGCGCGCATACGCATGCACGTGCGTGCGCGTGAAATGAGTGAATTGACTGATATACTTAATATAGCTATAACTTTTACATTTTTTGATGAAATGATTTGAAACTCATTATATAAGGATAGATTAGTAGTGTAGATAATGTGATACTGTCAAATTCGCACGAACTCATGCGCATGCACGTGCGCTTTGCTCTGATTGGCTGAAACAAAAATCTCAATATCTTCTCTGTTTTTTGACGAAATGCTTTGAAATTTAAAACATAGGCATGCTTTAGGATATTCTACAATATGGTATATAAGAATTTTCATCAAATCACGCGCATGCACGTGCGCTGCAATCTGATTGGCTGAAACTTTAAATGGCTATAACTCCCGTGTTTTTCAACCAAACAGCATGGGATTTAGAACGTAGACAAACATAATGGACTCCTAGAAGAAGGTATAGTCATCATGAACATACTTGCACGTGCATGAACGTGCGCTTCGCTCTGATTGGCTGAAACAAAAATCTCAATATCTTTTTTGTTTTTTGACGAAATGCTTTGAAATTTAAAACAAAGGCATGCTTTAGGATATCCTACAATATGATATATAGTAATTTTAATCAAGTCACGCGCATGCACGTGCGCTGCAATCTGATTGGCTGAAACTTTAAATGGCTATAACTCCCTTGATTTTCAACCAAACAGGATGGGATTCAGAACATAGATAGATATTATAGACTCCTACAGCAGGGAATGGTCATCATGCACATGCATGCACGTGCGTGCACGTGAAATGAGTAAAATTCCAAATACACTAGATTCAACATATTTTTGGATTAAATGCTGTAATATTTAGTATATTAAAATATATCAATAGTGTAGACAAGATGATATGGTCATTACGCACATGCATTCAAATGCGCATGCGTGCAATGCTTAAATTGAATACTTCTGGTAAAACTTTGTTAAAGTCTTAAATGTATCGCGTTTGTCTTATTTAATCAAGCTTACAGGGAATAAGGCAACAAAAGGGAAATGGGGAGCGTTTGGGGAACATCTGTAACGGTTCCCGTTACAATTAGCACTAGTTATTATTATTATTATTTTTTTTCTTATTTCTTCTCCGGTACTTTTTTTGTCCGCGAGTGTTCTCAGAAACTGTTCACCCAACTGAGCTAAAACCTTTTTAGGGTTAATAGGTGTGTAGTGTAGGTGTGCGGAACGAAGGTCATTTTGCGCGCATACGCCTGCACGTGCGTGCGCGTGAAATGAGTGAATTGACTGATATACTTTATATAGCTATAACTTTTACATTTTTTGATGAAATGATTTGAAACTCATTATATAAAGATATATTAATACTGTAGATAATGTGACACTGTCAAATTAGCATGAACTCACGCGCATGCACGTGCGCTTCACTCTGATTGGCTGAAACAAAAATCTCAATATCTTTTCTGTTTTTTGACAAAATGCTATGAAATTTTAAACATATGCATACTTCAGGATGTACTAAAATAGGACATATAAAAATTGTCATGTAAACACGCGCATGCACGTGCGCTGCAATCTGATTGGCTAAAACTTTAAATGGCTATAACTCCCTTGTTTTTCAACCAAACAGAATGGGATTTGGAACATAGATAGATATAATGGACTTCTACAAGAAGGTATCGTCACTATGCACATTCATACGCGTGCGTGTACGTGCGCTGCAATCTGATTGGCTGAAACTTTAAATAGCTATAACTCCCTTGGTTTTCAACCAAACAGGATGAGATTTCGAATATAGATAGATATAATGGACTTCTACAAGAAGGTATGATCACCATGCACATCCATACACGTGCATGAACGTACACTGCAATCTGATTGGCTGAAACTTTAATCAGCTATAACTCCCTTGGTTTTCAACCAAACTGAGTGGGATTAGGAACATAGATAGATGTAATGGACTTCCACAAGTAGGTATGTCACCATGCTCATGTATGCACGTGCGTGCACGTGGAATGAGTAAAATCAAAAATACACCTTAATGAGCGTATTTTTTAATACTTTTGGATTAAATATTTTAATATTTAGTATATTAAAGTATATAGATTGTGTAGATAAGATGACATGGTCATTACGCACACGCATTCACATGCGCACGCGTGCAATGCTAAAATATGAATGAACTTGGTACCCTTCTGGGTAAACGTTAAAGTCTCAAATGCATAAAGTTTGTCTTATTTAAGGAAGCTTGCAGGGAATATGGCACCAAAAGGGAGTCGGGGAGCGTTTGGGGAACATCTGTAACGGTCCCCGTTACAATTAGCACTAGTTATTTTCAATGTTATACTCAGTTAGAATTTAGTTCATGAAAAACTTTTATATTCTCATGCTAAAACCAGTAGAGCTAGTAGCAGAAACTTGATAATATGGTTATATTTTGCTATATTTAAATTCAAACTCAAGAGATTTGATTAATGTATATATGCTATTAATTTATTTTATTTGCCTTTTTCCTGTAGGTCACACCAATTAAATTTCTTGTTCATCAAAAATCGGATGAAATAAAAGCACTCGCGTGGGAGTGATTAAATAGAGAATAACACATGGCAAAATCTGTATCACACCCCATATCAACCTGAGACTCCAATAACAGCCCGAGGGCCGAAGGCCAGAGGCTGGTATTGGTCAAGTGTTGATACAAATTGTTGTTTTTATTATATATTTAAAAAATAGTTTACATTCTGACGTTGCTTAATGCTCAGTTATAAGGCTCCTAAAACAACATATTGAATATTATTGTAAAACGATCTGAGGTACTCTGTATGAAAAGGACAGAGATGTTGCAGAAAGGGTGTGATAAAGGGTGCTGATACAGGGTGTGAAATACAGGGCGTGTGCCTGTGTCCATATCAGGGATGCAAAAGTCCTGTATTATATAAAAATGTATAATAAATAACATTATTATTACTTTCTTTAAGGCAAAAATTTTATACGGAACATAATAAAAAAATTAGTACACAATTATATTTTTTCTACTTTTTCTGATTTGTAGATTAAGCATATTTAAAATACAAAAATTAGAAGAGAAATTAGTGCAGAATAATTCAGGGTATGAGAAATTCAAATTTTATTTGGAAAGTTGTTTAAATATGAGCATGTGGGTCCCTCTAACAAAAAATTTAATTGGTGTTGCTTTACACACAAAATAAGAAACAATAATGCATTTTGTGAGGAGGAATGTGTTCATTTGAAATGTTAGATATTAATGTTTTAGTATTGCTTTCTTTGTGAATAAAGTAATTCTATTAAAGAGATTATCTTTCTCATTTTTTTTACATTTAACATGCAGGCAAAGAAAACCAGTATTTGGCATCCTGCTTCAAAAACTTTATAAGTTTTGAATCAATTTTAAGCTCACCTTGACAAACTCGAAATGAGCTAATGCTATACCCTCGGCATCGGCGTTAGCGTCGGCGTCCCAGTTCAAGTTTTTAGAGCAAGTCCATTGCCAAGTCACTATAAGCCCCACCTGGACCAAACTTGCATGGATGATGCATTTAGGGATGGACACTACTAGACTTGCTTTGGATGCTGGACCTGACCTACATTTTCCAGATGAGTGACCAGGTTAAAGTTTTTGAAGCAGGTCCATTTCCAAGTAACTATAAGCCCTACCTGGACCAAACTTGCATGGATGGTGCATCTAGGGACGGACACTGCCAGACTTGCTTGGGATGCTGGATGTGACCTACATATTCCAGATGATTGACCAGGTTAAAGGTTTTGGAGCAGGTCCATTCCCAAGTAACTATAATCCCTACCTGGGCTGAACTTGCATGGATGGTGCATCTAGGGATGGACACTGCCAGACTTGCTTGGGATGCTGGATCTGACCTACATTTACCAGATTAGTGACTTGGTAATTCCCTGCATGGATAATGCATCTAAGGATGGACAATCAAAACTTGTTTCGGATTCTGGATGTGACTCACATTTTCCAAATTAGTTAAGAGGTTAAAGTTTTTGGAACAGGTCAATCCCCAATAAATTTTAATTAGACCTGTTTAAACAGAACTTGCTTGAATATTGTCGTCAGAATAAATACTAACTGTTAGGAAAATGCATTACCTAAACTGATAACATTCATTGAAATGAGCTTCGTAATCTTTGATTACCTATGTTTAAATCTTTATAATCCCTAATGTTTATACTTCCTAATTAAGGCTATTCAAATGATCAGCAAAAAATTTAACATCATTTGTTGATTTACAAAGGAGAGACAGAATAATAAAGTCTTCATCCTGTAAACATTTTTGATTACATTTAGAAAATATCATATGTACAACAAAACAAGATTCAGTAAATCATTAGAAACTGTCTAATGGTATTTAGAATTAAAATCTTTATTGAAAAAATCTGCATATTAGTATATTTAACCTATGTAAACAAAAAAATGTGACTCAGGCCTTGTTTATATAACAAAGGTTTAGAGCTCTTAAATCTGTCTTGTGTCATGACAACTGAGATTCAAATTTTTGATAATCATTAAAAATATCTTAGTTAAGTATTTGTAAGCACAACAAATGGGAAAAAAAGAATTTGAAAATTGTCTTAAACTGTGTCCATGTCCCTTTAAAATATTCGAAAGAGTGGCAGATGGCCATGCTGATATCAATTGAACTACACATAAATAATTGACTTCTTATTTAGAGAGGTATGCAGAAAAATATTAGAGGCTTCCTACATAAAATTGTTGATGCAATTTATTGAAAAAATAAGAACATTTTCAGTGAATGTTCAACAGGCAAACTTGTTGATCAAAGTAGACTAAAGAATTTTTTTTAATAAGTCTCTTTGGTTGACATGGAAATTTTTTGTCATTTGGTGAAGCACCACAACTGGATACAAAATATGAAGAAAATCTGAGTGGCAATCATCCTCAATAGTCAATTTAAACAATTACTGTGAGCATATAGAGCAAACACAGACCTCTGAAAAACAGAGGTGGGATCAGGTGCCATGAAGGAGGGAGCATCCCCTTTTCACCAGCCACATCCTGTATGTGTCCCATATCATGATAAAGTAAATAGAATAAAATACATAAACAATTAATTGTGAAATATAATGGTCTAAAAATTGTATGAATGATATCAGTCAAACTCTGACTTTAAGGTGTTATATTCCTCTGATTAGACAGATATCTCTTCAAGGAAATTATTCCAAGCAAATTCAAGTTCTTGTCTTGCCAGACTCAGTTTAAAAATGAGAACCATTTTTAGTCAACTCTCTCAACTGTGATCTCTTGTACAAATATTGAAAAGTGAAATACATGTTAAACAAGATGTGTTTGTGAAACACTGATGCCTCGGTATGGCACCATAGCAAAGATTAAACTTTTTTTAATTGCAAATTTAATTAATTGGTACAAAAAGTAGGGCATTCTCACTGGAAAACAATTGTGAAAATGAAAATAGGCCAATGTTAAAGTTTTTTAACAAGCACAAAAATCTCAAAGGTCAAGGTAATTGGTATCCAATGAAAGGTCTTGTCACATAGAATACTTATGTAGAGTTATGAAGCCTTAGCCTTAACTGTTCAGAAGTTATGACCAAGGTTAATTTTTTTTAAAGTAGGTCAAACTCCAAGGTCAAAGGGTCAAAGTTCTTGTTATCAAATGAAAGGTCTTGTCACAAGGAATAAATACCTGGTATGTATGAAAGCACTAGCCCTAAACCTTTAAAAGTTATGGTCAAGGTTTGCTTTTTTTAAAGAAGGTCAAAGATCAAGGTCAAAGGGTCAAATTACTTGGTATCCAGTGAAGGGTCTTCTCACAAGGATTATATATATGAAGTATGAAAGCCCTATCTCTTTCCCTTCAAAAGTTATGGCCAAGGTTAAAGTTTTTTTACAGGTACAGAAATCTACAAAGTCAAGGGGTCAAGGTTGTTGATATTCAATGAAAGGTCTTTCAACAAAGAATACATTTGTGAAGTATAAATGTTCTGGTATCTACTGTTCAAAAGATATGGCTAAAGTAAAAGTTTAAAATTTTCATGTAAAAGTGGTCAAACTCCAAGGTCAAAAGGTCAAATTTGGTGGTATTCAAAGAAAGGTCTTGTCACAAAGAATACACATGTGAAATACACATGCGAAATATGAAAGTCATGGCTCCAATAAATCAAAAGTTATGGGCAAGGTTAAAGTTTTTGCGGACAAACAGACAGACAGACGGACGGACACGACAAAAACTATATACCCCCAAAACTTCGTTTACGAGGGCATAATCATAATTCCATAATACTGTAAACATAGAAATGGTTGAATTGAATGAGTAGAGTATGAAAAAAAGAATCAACAAAAACAAAGTTTAATAAAAAGAGACACCACACTTTACATTTTTAGCTCTACTGGTCAGAGACCAGAAGAGCTTATGCGATAGTAATGCGTCCGGCGTCCGTCCGTCTGTCCGTCTGTCTGTCCGTCTGTCTGTAAACAATTTTTCAAAATGCTACTCCTCCTACAGTTTTGGTCTAATTTCAATATAACTTGGCACACAAGTAGACTACACTAACATACATATTTCTGTGTATCGGTTTTTGATTTCGATGAACGGTGTTGCCGTGGTTACTAAAAATAGAAATTTCTGTCAAATTCTTTCAAAATGCTACTCCTCCTACACTTTTGGTCTGATTTCAGTATAACTTGGCACACATGTAGACTACACTAAGATACATAATTCTTTGTATCGGTTTTTGATTTCGATGAACGGTGTTGCCGTGGTTACTAAAAATAGAAATTTTTGTGAAATTCTTTCAAAATGCTACTCCTCCTACAGTTTTGGTCTGATTTCAGTATAACATGGCACGCAAGTAGACTACACTAAGATACATAATTCTGTGTATCGGTTTCTGATTTCGATGAACGGTGTTGCCGTGGTTACTAAAAATAGAAATTTTTGTGAAATTCTTTCAAAATGCTACTCCTCCTACAGTTTTGGTCTAATTTCAATATAACTTGGCAAACAAGTAGACTACACTAACATACATATTTCTGTATATCGGTTTTTGATTTCGATGAACGGTGTTGCCGTGGTTACTAAAAATAGAAATTTCTGTCAAATTCTTTCAAAATGCTACTCCTCCTACACTTTTGGTCTGATTTCAGTATAACTTGGCACACATGTAGACTACACTAAGATACATAATTCTTTGTATCGGTTTCTGATTTCGATGAACGGTGTTGCCGTGGTTACTAAAAATAGAAATTTTTGTGAAATTCTTTCAAAATGCTACTCCTCCTACAGATTTGGTCTGATTTCAGTATAACTTGGAACACAAGTAGACTACACTAAGATACATAATTCTATGTATCGGTTTTTGATTTCGATGAACGGTGTTGCCGTGGTTACTAAAAATAGAAATTTTTGTGAAATTCTTTCAAAATGCTACTCCTCCTACAGTTTTGGTCTGATTTCAGTATAACTTGGCAGGCAAGTAGACTACACTAAGATACATAATTCTGTGTATCGAATTTTAATTTTGATTAACGGTGTTGCCATGGTTACTAAAAATAGAAATGTCTGTAAAATTGTTTCAAAATGCTACTCCTCCTACAGTTTTGATCTGATTTCAGTATAACTTGGCACACAAGTAGACTACACTAAGAACCTAAAGAGACTTTATCAATGATCATTTTTCTATTTAGTTTCAAATCCCAGCTGCTTAAGTACTTTTCTCTTCCTTTGCTATAAGTTCAAACCAGTAGAGCTTCAGTCTTGACAGAGACTTCTGGTTTTAACTATTGCAAAAATAGCCTCCATGAAAATGCTTTCCTAAAATGTAATTGCATTAACATACCCAAATTGACTGTAAAATATACAGTTCTAAAAATTTCCTTATTTTTAAGTTATTCTACATACAAAATTAACCCCTTGCTATTCTATCATAACTTTCAACATTTATATATTCAAAAATCCCTTCTAGGCTCTCATTATATCCTCAAAAGCCCCTTCAAAACTACCTAAAAATTCATTAAAATCAATTTAATTTGGCCTTTATAATCAATCAGCTTGCTAGATTTTAGGATAAATTACAATAAAATGCAACAACTTACATAAGTTGATTCACAATAGATACCTAGTATGACATACCTTATAGCATATGTGTGTTTAGTAAATGGATTGTACAAAAATGTACCACATGAAGTGAATAAATATTCTCAATAGTCTTTTTAAGTTCAGGATAGAGCATTGGGTTACATGTGGATTGATTAGCTCAATTACCAGGTAACAGCATTACTGCAAAATTTAATTCTCTTCAATCCAAACATGTATCAGTCTATCTGATTTAACAGAATGCATTATGAATGATGAAAATTAGGGAAAATTACATGCAATTGTTTTTACCATAACTGAGACTCAAATCTGTCCATTCACCTCTTGGCAAACCTTAATTATAAAAGCTGTCATCTTTTTCATTGGGACTGGGAAGTCTGACCGTGCATGCAAGCATTTATTCGTTTTATTTCACACTGACAGTTATGAGGCATTAATTGTTGACTTGTTGCCTCCTCAGGACACCATGCTTACTGGAAGATGAGAACCAATCTGTATCCTTTTTATCAGTGTCACAAATATAGCTTTTACGTTAGAATGAAAATTCACTATAGTGGAAAATGAATGATTCCCTTGTCATGGAAATCACGTTTAATATACTGCTCAGTCATGGAATTTTGTTCCATTATGCTAAAATTCTTGCCCTCTGGGCTCAGTCATTATTTTCCAACAATTCCTTTGATATAATGGTACTTATTTCTTAAATAGCACTTGGTTTGCAGTATTTCAATGTCTTTATGCAGCATGAAGTATTGTTTATATATAATGTTCGGTGTTGATTTTTAATGCTTGCTTGTTGTTCATTCAATCAGTATGCAGATAGATATTTTAATATAACTTGTTGTATAGATCCAAAACTTTTTTTTTAATTTCATTATATCAAGCATTAATTATTTGGTAGCACTGAGAGTAAGCAGATGCCAACAGCAAGGAGCTACATGTAATAGAAATTCCTCAGATGACACCAATGTTAGCTAGTGAAAGGTCATAATTTCTGCAGATCTTTGGTTATAAATGATGCATGATTTTTTTCCATGAGCAGACCTAAAAATCCCCTCTTATAGAAATGTGCAATAAACATGGGTATGTGGGCCTAAGCAAGCTTCAAACTGCTGAAAAGACCTAAATCATCAGAGATTTATGGTTGATTTACCCATTAAAGTAAAAGGACATAAACAAATATAAATACATGTATACAAACAAGATGCACATACTAACTTAAAATACTTATAGGTCTTATATAAGCAAATTATGAAAATCTTTCCATGAGGTTTATGAAGAAACTTTCATAAAGATACAAAGTTTTTCCACTAATTTTGACACAACAAGATTGTAGTACATGTATAATTTATCAAACAGTTAAAAACTCATGAATGAAAACTGGTTCTAGATCACTCAGATAAGTTAATTTCTGGCCAAACATTATAAAATCATCTGACTTTGTTCAAAATATGATGAATTAAAGGCATATATATAGGTTTCACTTTTTAAGGTGAAAAATAATTTTATGTAAAAAATTTTGATTTGTAGTGTTTGGCATACAAATTACGCATGTTTATCCTATCAATCTTCTGTGACGGTTTTATATATATATATATATATCATATACTCAACAAAAAAAGAAACGCATATTCAGATTAAACATGATAATCTAAATTTTCAGTTGAATCCTTAATTATTCAAAAGTGATTTTAGAGGTTTTTGATAAAAATCAAACATGTCCTGTGTTGCGAGTAGAAAAGTGAAGTTTATGTCATTGTCGACACCTCCAAATTCTAGGGGCATACCGTCTAAAACAACCATATGTCCTTTGCGACGTCTAAGCGCAACTGGATTTCCAATGTGTGGATGTCGTGCACAAATACCAGCTCTTCTCTGTCTCTTGCGAACAATTTATGCACTTTTATGCAAATTTTTCATCCAGCAATTGTAGCAGCAGTTTTTACAGCAGTTCTTAATCGTGTGAGGTGCTGAAAAAAAGGGGGGGGGGTCTGACTGTCCTGCCTGAGTGTGGTTACCTGCGGATAGCCAATTCTTGGTCTTTCGACGTTAGTTTAACGGCTGCAAAGCCCATTGATATGTTCCAAATGCAGTTGCAACTTCCTGTTGTGTAGCTCCATTTAGTATCATCGTTAGCCTTGTTGTGTTCATTTTTGTTTCGGCGTGGCACTGCAGCATCAACACTGCAATCAAATCTTAAATATGGGTTTAATAAGAGTGATAATAATTTCTCTAAATCCAAAAATATCAACAAAAATAGACATCCGATTTAGAAGAAATCATGAAAAACAATACTTTCATAAACACGTTTAATCAAGGGAGATAATTCAACACTTCGGTTTTAAAACCCCATATTGTCCTTTATATAGGTCACAGGTTTCCAATGATATAAAATATAGTTGTTCCATGTACATTTTAAAAATTTCTTTAACGAGTATAACAATATGTGTTTCTTTTTTTGTTGAGTATATATATACCTCTGACCTGTTTGTTTATATTGTAATAATGTACAGTCTATACAGCCACATCTTCTTATCTTGAAGTCGAATGGGACCAAGAAAAAACTTTAGGATATCTGAGAGTTCGAGATACTAAAAAATGTACTTAGGAAATACTTGTTAAGGACTTTCCACATATCCATGTTATTTGAGATATTTGGGCTATTCAAGGTATGGAAGTTCAGCTGTATATTGTAAATGAACCCCTTATACGAATATTTTGGTTTTGGTGAATAAACAGAACTTGAACTTGCAGGTCAGAATGAGGAATAAAAAAATAATTGTACGTATATGCATGTTAATTGAAAATAGTTGTTGTTATGATCATTGTACTTATTAAATTAAATTTCATAAAATAATGATAAGTATTTGCAGATTCTATTTTTTAAAATTTTCCAAGCAAAGTTTTTATTTGCAAGTTTCTCTTTGTTTGAAAGAAATCCTTTTTTAATAAATTCATTATGCCTGCATGAACAACAGTGCCTTTATTAATACTAGAGTCATAAACAAATTATTTTCATCTTTTATATATTCACACTTATACCAGTGCAAGAGTCTACTTTTTCAAACAAGCATTACTATTCATTCAAATTGCAAAAGATACTTCTGTGTACATGTTTATATGAAAAAGTGGTCATTAATTCTTCAACTTTTTTTTCAACCCAAAAATGTAAAAATTCTAATATAAGGTTGTTGGTATTTGTTTTTATTGGTATTTTATAATTGTGTGACTTATGTTGGAAAACTTGTTTCCAAGGAAAATATATATCCATGGATCAATGTAATAAATATAAATTACAATCATCAGAAGTTTAATACATGTACCATCTTTTTGTAATACTGCATGTTGATCCTCACATCATGCTGCAAAACTTGAGGATGATTTATCTTTTTATTAGGTCACCTGAGTCACTCAGATGACCTATTGTTATCTGTTTTTGTCCATCATTGTCTGCCATGTGTTAACATTTGAACATTTTCATCTATGAAATGGCTCAACCAATTATGTCATATAGCATTTATGAGTGAAGGGAAACAAGAATTGTGCATTTCATGGTCTTTGCCCCCCTGGGGCCTGAGGGGTGGGGCCAAAACGACTACAATTAATGCAATCTTTAAAAATCTTTTTTATTCCTGAACATCAAACAGTCAAATTGTTGGCATGATTGTGAAATTCATGACCCCTGAGTCAGGCAGTTCTGGTGTCAGGGCAGGGCTCTGTTGAATAGATAATGAAACTGTATTATTCCTTTTAAAATATTCCCCTCTGCCCCTGGGTATTAACAAAGCCTATAAACTATGTACATAGTTTTGATGAGAAAGGTTGCCTCTTTTAAAATTATGAATTTCAAGGCTCCTGGGTCAGTGGTTCTAGTGCTAGGACACAGCTCTAATGATTATATGGTGAAAATGCAATCTTTAAATCTTTGAAAATCCTCTCCTATGCTTCTGAGTATTAAAAAAACTATGTACATACTTATGATGAGGAAGGGTGCCTCTTCCAAAATTGTTAATTTCACAGCCCCTGGGTCAGGACTTTTAGTGTTAGGGCAGAGCTAAAATGATTTTATAGTGAGAATGCATTGATATTGGTTCTTTGAAATTCTTCTCTGCTCCTGGATGTTAAGCACATAGTTATGATGAGGAAGGATGCCTCTTCAAAAATTGTGAATTTCATGGCCCCTGGGTCATGAGTTCTGGTGTTAGCCCCTTGGCAAGGAGTTCTGGTGTTAGGATGGGGCTCTATTGATTATGCAGTGAAAATGCATTTATTCTTTGAAAATCTTCTCTTCTCCTGAGTATTAAACCAATAATACGAGGGGCGTTCAATAAATAATGTCATTAGCTCGATGACATACAACAACATAGTAGTCATATGACATATTAAAGCTTGACTTTGTCTCATTATTGAATCTTTAATGAATTTATAACAGTTTATGTGACCACTTTTCATCAAATAGTTTTATCGTGAGAAGCTGGGAAACAAGGGCTATATTCGAGACACTGCATTATAAATGAATGGTAAAGAATCAGTAAACTAAAGTGAAAATAAAAGCTACATTAAAGCTGCTGTAAAACTTGTAAAAAATCCCAAAGAAATATTCACTGAAATATGTGATATTTACAGCAACTGATGCCTGTTTTATAGACAAATTAGGAGGTGGATTTCAATGACAAAAAAAATATATAATGGGCATCAAAAATGGGTACCCTCCTTGCCAACAAAAATTATAACAAATTATGTACTGTTTGCCAAATTTCAACAAATAATATTTGATCTTGTATGAATAACTTTAAAACACATAGCAAATGTGATAGACAACATATCGGGAGTAGTTTACACTGTTTTTAAGAAACATTTGACAGTAATTAAGCTTGGTACTCTAAGGTCACCCTGTATTTTGCAAAATGAGTGAAAACGACAGCGTGTATCAAAGTCTTAATAATTATTTTAAAATATCAGTAATTGTAGTAATCCATGGTTGTTTTATATTCAAACAGATATTGGAACATGAATCTATTGCTTCAAACCATTAAAACAAAATTTAACATAAGATGTACTTGATAAAAACGGCGATGGTCTGTCAAGAGCAAAGGTCTGCAAGAGCACAAAAACATATTATTATGCAATTTTCTTAAATATGAGTGGTATTATTGTTCAAATTCGTATTCGGGGAGACAGTTTAATATCTGGAGGTGTCTACAAAGCATTTTTTTGCAAAGAAATCAAAAGGTTTATCAGAGAAAGGACCCAGAATCAGGAATCCACTACATTGAATTTCTTCATGACCAGGGATGGGGTCAATCACTTTAAAAAGTAATTAATTAAATTACAATTACTTTGACTTTTTCTTCAATTAAATTACAATTAAATTACAGGCTTCCTAAGACATGTAATTAATTAAATTACAATTACTTTACAAAAGTAATTAATTAAATTACAAATTACATTTTCAATTTTTGAATTTTTTTTATAATCATATGAATATACAGGATCATTCACTTGTCTATAAGCGCTGCCTCTGCACAAACAATACAAATATGCTAGTAGGCATATAGTGTATCTTTGTGGTTTAAATCATGACTTTTATTTACATGACAGTAAAGAACTATTCAAGATCAGTTTGATGCAATTGCCTCCACACAAAACCTACATGTACATAAATTGCTTGGGTAATGATATTTGATTAACAGGGTTTTCTTTAATAGAGTAAATAAGGCCATATAAAATTAATCTTTAGATTCTCATCCCCGCCCGCCCCTCTCAAAGTGTCCCGCCCCGGTGTTTTTTATTTTAATTTTTTGGTGTTTAAGGTTTTTTCATGTATTTTTATTCAGCAAGAATTTGGATCAAAGTTTTAAGAGTTATCTCCCGTCTGTATTAAAAGTCGCGTTCCGCTATTTATAGCAAAAGAGCCATGTGAAGAATGGAGAAAAATCGGCAATAAAAGCAATTTAAATATGTAGGGATAATTTGTCAGTGTAGAGAAGGCAGGGAAGAAAAATAGCATAAACACATTTAGATAACATCACTGGCAGGAGCAAGTTTTAGAGAGATTGTGACTAAGTAAAAATATAGATGAGGAAAATGACACCTGGTCAAGTTATATATAACGATCTCCAGCTGTGTGTGATTTTGCATAAAAAAACAACATCTTAGACAGACATTAGAGAATGTTAAGTGCCAAGGAAATGGTCAATCTTAAAACTGTCCAGGCCTAGATTTTTCAGTAGAATATTAATTAGAACATTTTATAGATTTTGCAATATGACCTATTTTAATGTCGAAAACATGTCAAGTCTCAAGAACGATAAATTTTTTGAGGAAGATGGAAATCTATGATATTTTACAGAAAAGAAAGGGATTTGTTGTAAAACTAAGAGGAACATATAATTGGGAAAAGGCCGATGAGAAGTCACGCAAACACAATTTATTGGTATCCTCACCTCATTTTGTTAAGGGTGTGCCGTATAATGTGTACTTGATAATTTGTTAATTAACAATAAATATTTAATTTTTAAAGCAAGAATCTTCTTTAAATATTTAAAAGAATATAAAAAGAATAAAATCTATTCATATTTGCATCAACATAATGAAAAAAAAACTGTGTACGAAGAGCTCTAGTCCATGTTTTGTTGATACTTACAATTTTTAACAATTATAAAAAAAAAAAAAGGAGAGGACGTTCTAAGTTTTTAAGAACTTGTGTCCAATCCTTTTGTTATAACATCAAAAACAATAAAATATGTTCAAACCAAACCAAACCATAAAAAATAAAAAAAAAATCCGCCCACCCGCCCCAATTTTTTAGCAAATTAGGATGAGAATCTAAAGATTAATTTTACCTGGCCTAAAGTCGCAACTATTATTATATAACCCCCTCACATTAAATATTTCTTTTAAAGGTAACCTTAACATCCTACATTGCTACTTATGTTGAACATTTTTACTTCATATTTATATAATACTTGTACAAAATATTTTACTTCATATTCATATAATACTTGTACAAAATAAATCTTTTTCAGATACAAAATTCATTCATAAAATTCTGTTTAGATGTTAAATTAATTATCAAATTGAAAGTTTTTCTTTTTTCAAACTAGCGGAGAATTTTTAATTGAAATAATTATCCCCATGCATTGGCTTTGTCATCATAATCATGTAATGAATATGTCTTAAGAGGGGTTGATTTAAATGTTTTGATTGCAATTTACAGCTGTGCTCTGTAGGGCTTAATACCAATAAGAGAGAACTTCATTAATGACACACACATTCCTTTTCTTCTTTTTTTTCTTGACACAGACATTCTTATTCTAGGTTGATCAAACAACAGAGATTGAAATATAATAAATTATGTGTGTTTCATAGCTGAATAGACCTAAGAATTGTGGTGCAAATTTAGATAAACATAAAACAAAAAAGTTCAAATTTCATATAATGATTAGAAAGAAACTACATTATAATTATAAAATAATCTGTTTTCTGTATAATTGAAGGACTGATGATTTGTTTTGCAATAAAATAAAAGACAGTATAACGGGGAGGTCGTGGTGACAATGTATCATGAATGTGTATTATATAAAGTAATTGAAAAAGTAATTGAAATTACATGGTATTTTTTCAGTGTAATTAATTAAATTACAATTACAAGTAATTGAAAAAATGTTCAATTACAAATTACATCCAATTACATAAAAAAATGTAATTAATTACAGTCAATTACAATTACTTTTTTCAATTACCCCATCCCTGTTCATGACAGCGTTCAAACCCGCATGCCCTAAAGAGTAAAGGGGTTTACGGGATAAACAGAAAGTTAATGTTTTTTCACATTAACAATATTTGCCAGATCTTTGACCTTTTGACTTGTTTCTATATATTTCCAAACTTGAAAAAAACACCTTTCAGAAGGAAAAAACAAGTCCAGGAAATCATTGGATTTGCCATTTTCCAGTATACTAAGGGTCATACCCAAAAATGAGTTCTAAAAACAATCAGAAATTGGATAAAAAATGTTACGGACATGTGTTTGAATTAAAAGAGATTAATAAGTAAAATCATGAAGACTAAATCATTGAAAAGCGTCGTTTGCTTCTTTCTGAGCCCCAATGACATTATTTATTGAACGCCCCTCGTATGATGAGGAAGGGTGCCTCTTTCAAAATTGTGAATTTCATGACCCCTGAGTTAGGAGTTCTGGTGTTAGGGCAGGGCTCTATTGATTATGTAGTGAAAATGTATTTATTCTTTGAAACTCTTCTCCACTGATCCTGGTTATTATGCTGATGATATAATACATAGTAATGATGAGGAAAGGTACTTCTTCCAAATGATGAATTTCATGGCCCCGGGATCAGGTATACCATTTGGGGAGGGGGCTCTAATGATCATATAATGAAAACTAATAAATTCTTTGAAATCTGCTCTTTGGTATTATTTGACCATTTATGATGAGCACAAGTACCTTTTCCATAACTGTGAAATATATGGCCCTAGGATCAGCGGTTCCTGTTGGGTGGGGCACTACTGATTATGTGGTTGAAATGCATTTTTTCTTCGTTTCTCTAAGGCATGCTAAGTGAATATGATGACCAATGGTGACTCTTCAAAATTGTGAATTTCATTGCCTCTGGTTTAAAACACGAACCAACTACAAATGTTGGAAAGTTGCCGCATGTTACTCAGGTGACCTATAAGGCCCATGGGCCTCTTGTATCAGAAAATATTTCTTTTTAATTCTTTGGTTTGAAATGTTTATTTCTCAGTCATCATTATTGCAAAACAGTAGATTTATTTCTTAATTTGAATCATCCAATATTATTGAAGTTTCAGAAATTATCTAAATTTTAGATTATAGTTATTTGTTCACAAAGAGAAAACTTGAAGATAGCCAAGGATTTGGTATATTATCAGGGAGGGTAAAATACTGCAATAAGTGGTTGCAGGGATTTCCAAATCACTATACCATTTCTATGGTTTTTGAGATACTGTATACAGGGTTATTTTTGCCCCGTGTTATTTTCGCCCTTTTGCACTTGCGAAATATTTTGCTCCGTTTTAAATTCGCCCAGTCTAAGTTTTGTTTTAGAAATTATGCTGTGTAATTTCAATTTGCACCGTTTTAAATTCGCCCAATCAGGAAGAGGGTGAAAGGGGCGAAAATAAACCGGAGGCGAAAATTTCCCTGTATACAGTACTCTTGTTCAAGATACCAAAGGTCATCTGTATTCATTTATTGAATTCTAATTAACACAGAGAACTGATTTTGGCTGAATTTTTTTTTCTCTTCGTTTTATGCCATTGATCTGACTGCAGTACATGTATACTCCTTATCAGTTGTAGTCATTAGCTAGGGCATCACTTAAAATTTTATTCATTGCTTTAAAAAGTTCTTATTATAAATTTAGAAGAAAGGATGAGAATGCAGTACAATTAGTCCCTTGTGATAAATTACCTAATTATCTTGCTTGCTGCAGAAAATTTAGAGTCTTATCTTTATCTGTCACATGAAGATTAATAAACACCTTTGTCTGCAACTGATGTTCAATGTTTTGAAGTTGAGGTCAACCCTAGGTGATATTTGCATTCACTGAAGGCTTAAGCATTTTATTAAAAACCAGCTCAATTTTTTTAAATACATGTACACATTTAATGGAAGTATTATAAGACATCAGGTTTTCTCTGTTTAATACGTAAATACAAGGCTACTATTTACAGGGTTTTGGACATTAAAGGAATTATCTTGAATTTTTTAAAATAATTATGGTTGTTGCTTATATTCTTCAGATATTTTGAAAAAATTTTGTAATCAAGTAAAACTCTCATTCTGTAAGCTGCACCATTATATTTCTACTCCTTGGGGAGGCCCTTGCTGACTGGTCAGTTTTCTAGTTTCAGTATTCCGAGCTGTGATAAACATAACCAGCGAATCTTACACAGATGACCTTAAGGACTGCACATCAACGGCTTACAAGGACTTGTCCCGTAGAGTTACCAAGGCAATAGAAAGTCTGTACAAGAATGTTACTGGACAGCAGACGGTGGTGGATCTCAA
>NW_026927065.1:0-29126 GCF_032062105.1 Saccostrea cuccullata | reverse complement strand
TGTGTTTCTTTTCTTTGAATTTTGAAACGTTTCATCAAAAATTTACGACTATATCAAGTAAATCGGACATTTAACGCATCGCACGCGCACACGTGCATGCATGTCCTTGCATTCAAGTTTGCTAGAAACATAATGTAGGAATTCGTCATATCTATTCATATTCTAAATTTCATTCTGTTTGGTTGAAAAACAAGGGAGTTATAGCCATTTAAAGTTTAAGCCAATCAGATTGCAGTGCACGTGCATGCGCATGTTTTCATGACAATTGTTATATATCATTTTGCAGGGCATCCTAAAGTATGCCTATGTTTTAAATTTCATAGCATTTTGTCAAAAAACAGAAAAGATATTGAGGTTTTTGTTTCAACCAATCAGAACAAAGCGCACGTGCATGCGCGTGAGTTCGTGCTAATTTGACAGTGTCATATAATTAACACTATTAATATATCCTTATATAATGAGTTTCAAAGCATTTCATCAAAAAATTTAAAAGTTATGACTATATTAAATATATCAGTCATTTCACTCATTTCACGCGCCCGCACGTGCATGCGTATGCGCGCAAAATGACCTTCGTTCGGCACATCTACACAACATGCCTACTAACCCTAAAAAGGTTTTAACTTAGTTTGGTGAACAGTTTCTGAGAACACTTCCGGACAAAAAAGTACCGGAGAAGAAATAAGAAGAAACTAGATACGATCTCGTTGCGAGCAACGAGTGGGTCTTCCGTCCGATTCTTGTTGAGATGAGATAAGATTTTGATTGAGATCTTCATTCTAAAATAATGATTTTCCATAATCTCATTAATCTGTAAAAAGACATTGAACATTAAAGATTTAAAAAGTCGGCATTTGGTCCCTCACGGCCCCTAATTCTAGGAATCAGCCCTTTTTATTCATATCATCTTAAAGCGCTAAGGATTTTGTTCATTTTTTGTTCAACAACCATTCAGAGATTCTTTATCGTATTCGAGTTTTTGCAAAAGTATATTTAGAGGCCAACCCTTTAAATCTTTAATGGGGACGTTTAGCGAAAAATGAAAGGTTGCATATTGTTCAGAACATGATTTTGAAAATCTTTTGTTCTATATTACTTATCAAAATATTCCTAAATTTTGAGATATAAAGCGTCAAAGATTTAGCATTTTGGCCCCTTATGGCCCCTAATTATGTACCATATGACATTAAAATCATAATACATAGTTGGAGATTGTTGAGATAAACATTTTTGCTTCAGTAATGTATATCAAAATATTGCTTGCTAAAGAGGTATTTATTAAAGACTTTTGGCCCCTCTCGGCCCTTAATTTGAGCGTCCAGCCCCTTTTTCTGGATTTTATCTTAAACCTCTTAGGATTTTGAACACTTTTTGTTCAGAGATATTCAGAGATTCTGTTTCATTTTCGAGTTATTTGCAAAAGAAATATTTAGGGGCCAGCCCTTCAACTCCTTAATGGGGACGTTTAGCAAAAAATGAAAGATTGCATATTGTTTAGAACATTATTTCAAACATCTTTTGTTCAATATTACTTATCAAAATATTTCCCACTTCTGAGATATAAAGCGTCAAAGATTTAGCATTTTGGCCCCTTGTGGCCCCTAATTATGTAATATACGACATTGAAATCATAATATACAGTTGTAGATTGTTGAGTTGAACATCTTTGCTTCAGTAATGTATATCACAATATTGCTTGCTAAAGAGGTATTTATTAAAGACTTTTGGCCCCTCTCGGCCCTTAATTTGAGCGTCCAGCCCCTTTTTCTGGATTTTATCTTAAACCTCTTAGGATTTTGAACACTTTTTGTTCAACAACTATTCAGAGATTCTGTTTCGTTTTCGAGTCATTTTCAAAAGAAATATTTAGGGGCCAGCCCTTCAACTCCTTAATGGGGACGTTTAGCGAAAAATGAAACGTTGCATATTGTTTAGAACATTATTTCGAACATCTTTTGTTCAATATTACTTATCAAAATATTTCCCACTTTTGAGATATAAAGCGTCAAAGATTTAGCATTTTGGCCCCTTGTGGCCCCTAATTATGTAATATACGACATTAAAATCATAATATGCAGTTGTAGATTGTTGAGTTGAACATCTTTGCTTCAGTAATGTATAACAAAATATTGACTTTTAAAGAGTTATCAAAAAAAGTCTTTTAGCCCCTTTTGGCCCCTAATTTGATAATTCAGCACTATTTTCTTGATATCATATGAAAGATCTTGTCATTCTGCACAAATTTTGTTCAGTATGTCTTATCAAAATAATTATACTTTAAAAGATATGATACAAAATGTCTCGAAAATTCACTCATGTTTCGTGTCCTAGATTTTGACCCCTACCGAGCTTCCATATTGGACCTTTCTGAAAAATTTTATATCCAATGTGCAATTCAGCAATGTGTCGTCTATCATCGCTGAAAATTTCAGCTCTCTAGCTAATGTCGTTTATGAGTTAACTTAAGGACAAGGAGACCCTCTAAAAATCACTGAAAGGGCGATAACTCACGACCGGAAGTGATTTTTTCAAAATTGAGTCGGGGGTACAAACTTCAGATAGAAACACATAATCTCTGAAAATTTGAACAAAATCGATTGAGTCGTCTTCGAGAAATCTTCTGCAAAAAAATTGTAAAGAAAAAAAAAGAATAATAATAATAAAAGTGAAAAAGAAACAATAGAATAATAGAAGGGTCTTCCGTTGGAGACGGAAGACCCTAAAAAGGATAACTAGTGCTAATTGTAACGGGAACCGTTACAGATGTTCCCCAAACGCTCCCCAACTCCCTTTTGGTGCCATATTCCCTGTAAGCCTTATTAAATAAGACAACATCTGTGCATTTTTGACTTTAACAACGTTTTCCCAAAAGGATTCCAATTATATTCAAATTTTATCATTGCACGAGTGCCCATGTGAATGAACGTGCATAATGATCATAAAATCTTGTCTATACTTTCTATATATTAAAATATACTTTTTATGAAAGCATTTAGCCCAAAAGTATTAAAAATCACTCATTCAAGTGTATTTTCAATTTCACTCGTTCCAAATGCACGCAAGTGCGTGCACGTGCATGATGACCATACCTTCTTGTAGGAGGCCCTTATATCTATCTATGTTCTAAATCCCATCCTGTTTGGTTGAAAACCAAGGGAATTATAGCCATTTCAAGTTTCAGCCAATCAAATTGCAGTACACGTGCATCCACGTAATTTCAAGAATTTTCTTCTAAATCATATAGTAGAATATCCTAATGCATAACTATGTTTTAAACTTCAAAACATTTCGTCAAAAATCAAAAGAGATATGGCCATTTAAAGTTTCAGCCAATCAGATTGCAGCACACGTGCATGCGCGTGATTTCTTGAAATTCTTTGTACATCATATTGCAGGATATCCTAATGCATGACTATGTTTTAAATTTCAAAGCATTTTGTCAAAGAATAAAGGAGATATAGCCATTTAAAGTTTCAGCCAATCAGATTGCAGCGCACGTGCATGCGCGTGATTTCATGAAATTTTTTCCATATTATATTGTAGGATATCCTAATTCATGACAATGTTGAAAATTTCAAAGTATTTCGTCGGAAAACAAAAGAGATATTGAGATTTTTGTTTCAGCCAATCAGAGGAAGGCGCACGTGCATGCGCGTGAGTTCTTGCTAATTTGACAGTGTCATATTATTAACAATTTAAATATATCCTTACGTAATGAGTTTCAAAGCATTTCATCAAAAAATGTAAAAGTTATAGCTATATTAAGTATATCAGTCAATTCACTCATTTCACGCGCACGCACGTGCAGGCGTATGCGCGCAAAACGACCTTCGTTCCGCACACCTACACTACACACCTATTAACCCTAAAAAGGCTTTAGCTCAGTTGGGTGAACAGTTTCTGAGAACACTCGCGGACAAAAAAGTACCGGAGAACAAATAAGAAAAAAAATAATAATAACTAGAAAAGAAACTCGTTGCGAGCAACGAGAGGTCTTCCGTCTGATTCTGAAAAAAAAAACCCACAAACTCGAGCTGAAAAAAAGTGATAAAACTTTTTATGGAAACAAAGGGGATTAAACCCGAATCGCCAGCGTGAAAATCCAATGCGCTTACTATGACGCTATTGGGACCACAGCTCTAAATGTATTTGTATAATTATATTTCTGCAACAGTACCTCTGTCTTAGAATTATGAAAGGCGAATCACTATTCATAATTTTGCGTCAAACGCCTGGAGTAAATCGTCGCGCCTTTTGTTGAGAATGTTCCATTAAATAGGTGTGATAGCTTCAATGGAAAGAAAAAAGAACGTTCTTATAGCTAAAATATCAAGGTCAAGAAAGTATATTTAACACTTTTTACAAATTTCATATTGTATACAAACAAGTAACACTAAAGCAATGAAACAGTTATTGAATTGAACTTTTTTTGAAATTTCCTGTTTACACCCAAAATGAACTATCCAGATTAGTTAAGCTTTTATGAAAAGGTTGAAATGTTTTGCCGAAAAACATGTGTTGCCCGAAGACAATCAAGGAATCGGATACCATTTATGCCCAATAACTTGAATCAGATCTTTGAGACAAGAATGTTAATATAAACTCCATTTATCGATCTTTTAAAAAACTGTTACTGAGTATCTTATTTTGTCTTTTCTATTTTTTTAATATGACACAAGTGTGCATTGGAAAAACAGTTTGTAATTTCTATACCCACTATATTCATTGAAATTGTTTCTAGAAAAACTATTACTTATAACTATGATTTAAGATCTGTTTTCACGTGTTGCAAATCAGAAGGTATTAGGTATCGAATTTCATTTGCACATTTAGTCTTTCTTTTTCTACTTTGAGAACCAGCCAAATTTAATTATAGATGACGTTTAAGAAGAACATAGTTTGACACAGAATTGCAACGTAACTACGACGTGACAATCCAAGTATTCCTTTACATTTCATTTTTGCTTGTGTTACTTTCCTTCAAGCAAACGCTCGGCTGACTCCGAAAACCCCTATTGCGAAATGTCAGAGTTGACAGTAACAGCCGCCATCTTGGACTCGCTTCAGCTTTTGAAATGCTAATATCTAGAGTTTAGATTTATCAATATTCGAACAAATTATATAGTGAACATTATAAGAAAGATTTCTATTAGCATACCAAATATAAATGAAAAATATTTAAAAATAAAAAAGTTGGAAAAATACGAGTTTTTAAATTTGCATTTCATAACGACCGGAAGTATTGACGACGCACAAAAAGGTGATTCTGCAAACCAGAAAATCATGAGCTATCGTCTCCAATAGGTCTCCAGTTCATATCTTTAGGCATTTTCGATAAAAGTGCGCGACAAAATCGCATTTTAAAATCAGAAAATTGTCCATAACTTGGCACCGAAAGCGACATTTCCAAAAAAAATTATAGACTGCACAACTTCATATAATGACGCATTTTTTGTGAAAGTTTCGTTGAAAACCGCTGAATAGTTTTTGAGAAATCCCGTCCACAAAATTTTGTCAAAAAAAGAATAATAATAATAATAATAAGAAACAATACAATCACTATAAGGTCTTCCGTGAAGACGGAAGACCTTAACTAGTGCTAATTGTAACGGGGACCGTTACAGATGTTCCCCAAACGCTCCCCAACTCCCTTTTTGTGCCATATTCCCTGTAAGCCTTATTAAATAAGACAGCAACTTTGAATTTTTGATTTTAACAACGTTTTCCCAAAAGGATATCAATTATATTCAAATTTTAACATTGCAAGCGTGCCAATGTGAATGCACGTGCATAATCTTGTCTACACTTTCTATATAATAAAAAATACTTTATATGAAAGCATTTAGTCCAAGAGTATGAAAAATCACTCATTCAAGTGTGTTTTCAATTTCACTCGTTCCAAATGCACGCACGTACGTGCACATGCATGATGACTACTCCTTCTTGTAGGAAGCCCGTATATCTATCTATGTTCTAAATCCCATCCTGTTTGGTTGAAAACCAAGGGAATTATAGCCATTTCAAGTTTCAGCCAATCAGATTGTAGCACACGTGCATCCACGTGATTTCAAGAATTTTTTTCTAAATCATTTTGTAGAATATCCTTATGCCTAAATATGTTTTAAATTTCAAAACATTTCGTCAAAAATCAAAGGAGATATGGCTATTTAAAGTTCCAGCCAATCAGATTGCAGTGCACGTGCATGTGCGTGATTTCATGAATTTTTTCCATAATATACTGTAGGATATCCTAATTCATGAAAATGCTAAAAGTTTCAAAGCATTTCGTCGGAAAACAAAAGAGATATTGAGATTTTTGTTTCAGCCAATCAGAGGAAGGCGCACGTGCATGCGCGTGAGTTCATGCTAATTTGACAGTGTCATATTACTAACACTTTTAATATATCCTTATGTAATGAGTTTCAAAGCGTTTCATAAGAAAATGTCAAAGTTATACCTATATTAAGTATATCGGTCAATTCACTCATTTCACGCGCAAGCACGTGCAGGCGTATGCGCGCAAAATGACCTTCGTTCCGCACACCTACACTACACACCTATCAACCCTAAAAAGGTTTTAGCTCAGTTGTGTGAACAGTTTCTGAGAACACTCGCGGACAAAAAAGTACCGGAGAACAAATAAGAAAAAAAATAATAATAATAATAAGAAACCGAGTAAAAACAATATGTTCCCAAACTCCGTTTGGGGAACATAATAATAAGAAACAGAGTAAAAACAATATGTTCCCAAACTCCGTTTGGGGAACATAATAACTATAAAGTCTGCTATTGCAAGCAATAGCATATGTCGCCCCGTACTGGACAAGTCTTTCATTTTTATCATCACTAAAACAATGGTCCATTAGCTAAGCCTGGACAACCATCGAGTCGTATCAGTCCTTTCCGTTGGAAACGGAAGACCTTAATTGGGTACATCCCATTTTATTTTTAGAACCGGTAGGAGAAGAAAGTAGTGCAGGAAAAAATTACAAGTTCCTAAATTTGCAGACTTGCATAAAAGAAATTGGGCAGATGTACTGAACTGAGCCTCATACTTGTTAATTGGCAGTATCTTTCCTACCAATAAAGCTTGGCAAATGTAATTTTTTAAGAAGATCAGCCGAATTATTTTGTGTATTATAACGCCAGTGAGAACTCTGAAATTTCACTTTCATTTTAAGAGGTTCTGCCGGAAAACGAATCTGATATGCCACCTTCAATTCGAGCATTTCTGAATTGTACAGGGCTGATATTTCTTATGATATGATAAATCATGTGTAAACTTTCTCAGTTTAGCGGGATCGTGAAGATTTTCGGCGAGATGAATGTTTTGTTTACAGTAGTGATCAAGGCTTAGCGCACCTATAGGAGCGGATCCTAGGATTTATGAATGAATAAAAACTGTGGAAATAACGTACCCATTTTCTAATTTATACTTGCACTATCTAATGAAATTAATAATATACAAGTAATAGATATACCAAAAAATGCGAAATGCTAATAAATGCAGTTGACAATCGTTATTTTATATATAGATAAAATAAAATAATTATAAAATCTAGAGACAAGACAGAAGAAGAATGAAGGTTGGCAAACTATGAAATCACATCAGGAGAACTGAATTTTATGAATGAAACTTTTAAAACGTTACTTGTAAGTTGTATATGTTAGATATGTGTATTCTAACTGTCAGTGCGCTTCAAAAGGGGGGGGGGTCGTCTTGAACATAGTACCTTACGTTTGAACGGTAAGGGCTAGGGCTTTCGTATTTCAAATATGTAATCTTTGTGAAAAGAACTTTTACTGGACTTGAAGAACTTTGACCCTTTGACCTAGACCTTGGAGAACACATGTGTAAATTTTAACCTTTTTTTCTGTTTCGTTTCTATGACAACTGTGAGCGACTCATTACAATTATTTTAAAAGTAAAAATCACTTTGACACATTGCAAGGAATTAACATTGAAAGTTTCAAAACGATTGCTTGAGTAGTTATGGAGAAAATCGAAATTAAAGAATTTTTTAACATTCCCCTGGTTTCCATGGCAATAATCGATTATTTGAAAATTTTAAATGCAAGGCGCACAACTACAGATACTAATCATTAAAATAAAAAGAGTTTCATGACGAACGTTCAAGGGACCAGAGAGAACACTCTCGGACAAAATTCGTCGCTTTTTACAGGTTTCCATAGCAACGGTAGACATATTGGAACTGAACGACCTCACTGCACATCTACAACCAGTGATCGTCCTTTGAGGAAAGTTTCAGGAAGATTGCCCCAGCCATCTCTGAGAAACAGCCTGGATAAAAAAAACATGCGTACAATATCAATATGTCGTCCCCGACTTCGTTCGGGGCGACATAATAATAACTAGTGCTAATTGTAACGGGGACCGTTACATATGTTCCCCAAACGCTCCCCATGTCCCTTATCGTGCCTTATTCCTTCAAGACCTTTCATAAATATGCTAAGTATCCCAGGATTTCATTTAAGAATATAAAAGTTACAATGATATCAACTATCAACTATATATTGTTTAACGTTATGCATGCGCGCAAACGTACATGTACATGCATATGCAAGATGATTATGGCATGTTCATTAAGCGATTAACTAACATATATTTCTATCCCACGACTCAAAGAAAAAAAAACACATATATAAATTTACCAATTTTTCAAGCTTATGTCATTTTTTTTAATATATCGATTCACATTGTATTTCTCTACTTATGTTAACCTCGGGCTCAAGTTGGTTTTATTCCGACAAAAAGGCAGGGTTAAAGTCGACTAAGGGTATTGCGCCAATACCTAACCAATCAAAATGAACTTATTCAATAGTAGTTCCATACATGGAAAAGGGATTTTCCTTTCTGTTCAGATTTTTTTTTAATATTTCAGCTCAGGCCATTTTGACAACTCTGAAACCTGTGCCTGGTAAATTTTATATAATAGTACTTTGTAAATAAATATATAAAGGTTTTTGACCGGTGTAAAGACGAATAATGACCCCCATCGAATAATGACCGGGGGGTCATTTTTCAACGGCAAAAAATGACCCCCACCTGTAGAAAAAAATCATTTTTTGTAGAAAAAGGGTCCTAGGGGGTCATTATTTTATATGTTAGTCCTATAAAATAATGACCCCCATTGAAAAATGACCCAGTCTTTGATATCTTTTTTACAGCGAAACTTATTTTTTCATATTAATTTAGAGATTAACGTAGTCATTTAATGCTATAATTGTGTTTGAAAAGATATTCTTTAATTGTAAAGTAAATAAAATTTCTTTTTAATATTCCTCCATATAATGTTTGCATAAAGAATGATATTCCACTTGTTTTTAGAAGAAGGATATGGAAATAACGAACAGTATTCAATCTCATCGTCCATTAAACAAATATACAAAATAAGAGCAGAGCAAACACGGACCTCCGAAACATCAGAGGTGGGATCAGGTGCCATGGAGGAGTGAGCATCCCCTGCCGACCGGTCACACCCGCCGTGTGCTCGTTGTCATAATCATGATATAACGGAAAAAATCCGTGGTCAATTCAGTGTATAAATAATGGACTAACAATTGGTATAAAAACGTCAGTCAGCATTTCATTCAATGATAAATTGTATTTACTGACAAGGTCATTATATCGACCATAGAACTTACGAAATGATGACTTTAAACGAGACTGCTGATATTCTTGTTTCATCAACTTGCTTGTCAATAATTTACCTCGTTTGTTCATACGTAGAGCATACTCTTGCATATCGAATCAACTGAGATATAAATACTCCGTCTGCAGGTGATGAAGGTATATTGCTGCATAAGTAAAGAAGTTGACAATAGAAAAGTTAAAGTCATCACGTTTAACATATAGCTTGGATGTTAGATTACCATTAGTGTCTTTTTCAAGTAAAATATCCAAGTATGAAGCAGAAGTGTCGGACTCTGTGATAATTTTTATCTCAAGCTCACCAGGATATATCGTAGGAATGGAAATTATCATTATTAATTGACAATACGTCGTCGATATATCTAAATGTCGAGTTGAAGGCCACAGCAAGTGTTTTCTTCTTTTCACGTAAAAGATTTTGCATATATTCTGCTTCATATGAATATAAAAATAAGTCTGCTAATAACGGAGCGCAATTTGTACCCATGGGAATTCCAAAAGATTGTTTTGGAAAGATTTATTTTTTGCCCCCTAAAAATTTTAGCTTTAATCTACAGGAGGTCATTTTTCTACGGGGGTCATTTTTCTTCACGTGGGTCCTGCAAATTTTTAGTGAAGTGACACTTTTTCTACGGGCAAAGGGGTCATTTTTCTACGTCGAATAATGACCGGGGGTCATTTTTCGCTGTCGAAAAATGACCCCGGTCATTATTCGATGGGGGTCATTATTCGTCTTTACACCGGAACTATTCACTTTTTCCAATGCATAGGGGGCTACTCTCTGTTTTTACAAGAGATGTTTAAAAAGACATTCACGTCAGCTAATGTGACCAATATTGTTTAACACCTTCTTATTAACATTTTTTCATGAATGCAAATATCTGATTATTTTACGAAGGGGCGTACATGTATATTGATTTTTAATATACCGAAAATCGCTATTTCTGGGGATTGCGTAATTCTTAAAAAATTCAAATAAATTTCGAAGGTAAATCAAACAAAGGATGCTTGGTATTAAAATTGTTGTAATGGTCGACGAGTTACCTGACAAATCCCTCCAGATTAGGTCGATAAGACAGGCTATGTCTAGCAGACGTCTGGCAAGATGGAGGTCAGGGAGATCAATGTTAGTTGAGATAGGTCGTACACGGATGAGTCGGGCTGTGGTACCACACTCCTCCCCTCCTTGTAGAGCAAAGGGTATCCATTGGCGAATTTAATCAATCAGTAATTATATTTGAAAAATCCACCCCCAATATTGTACAAAATCATCTAAATATCAACTTGTGCAAAAGTACAAAAAATATACATGCAAATACAATCCAATCATGACTACTTTTCAACAAAATACCGGTGAGAGACATAATCCCTTCACATATATATGTTGTAAGAAAAATGTAGAGTAGCCATGAAAAATATACAATGCATTTATACACTTGCATAACAAAAATTACTTTTTCTGAAGTAATTAATATATACATATATAGAAAATACACTATATAACTGATGAACATGATGAGAAAAAAAAAATATAATCTGTAGAACTGCCTGGCATTGTTGTTGCATGTCTCCAGGATAAACGAAACTGGTGTGTTGCGGATAGAAGCAACTTGTGCAGCGAGAGATGCTAGGTTCCAGGGGTGGTTCATCTTGCATCCAGGAGCTGGTAATAAATATGGAGCATCTGTCTCCAACAACAAGCGCTCAACTGGGATCCTGGCCACCAGATTTGGGTCCTGCGCTGATCTCATTGTGACGCCAAATTTCACTGCAGGCAATTCCATCTCCCACTGGCGTAGCTCCTCAACAGATCCTGTGAAGCAATGTCGATGGAAAGCATGATGTGTCATGTCCATCATACGGATCATGTCCAAGGTGCGTTTGGCTGCCTCACCGGATCCATCATCCCTGCAGTGTAGGATTACAGGCTTACCGACATCTCTTGCCAAGTTAAGGGCATCTGCTAAAAAGTCCTGTTGGGCCTGCAGCAAACGCTCCCTACATGCCTCTGGCCTCACACAGGGGTTACATCTGCAGTTGGTGGTGAGATCAATGCCAACCTCCCCAATGGCTACACAACGCTGGTGTGTTATTAAGTCCATGAGCCTGTCAAGGTACTGCTCTGCCAGGTCAGCAGCATGTGGGTGGATACCAAAGAAGACTGATATGTTTTTGGCATCCAATATGTGTTCCTGCCAAGATTCCCATTGACGGGGAAAGACATAGTTAGCTACGGCATGTAGCACCTGAACCCTTCCACCGAACTGCTGCTCTAGTTCAAACCAGGTCTTGAAGTTGGTCCGGCGCAGAATTTGGTCAAGGTGGAAATGACTGTCAACAATCCTGGCCATGACAGGGTTCCCTGCAATAGTAAAGGGTCTATCAATGGTCATGCCATTCTCCAAGAGTCGCTGTTGATGCTGCCTGAACATTTCCTGCTGCTCCATACTCAAGCCCTTCAGTAGGGTACCAACAGCCTGCCAATGCAGAAAACATGCTACATGGTTCAATGGCTTAAGCTTAAACTGGGCGACACGGTGTTCACTGTAATGGGTAGAGTAAAAAGACATCAACTGCGTCTCCTGTGTATTGAATTCTCCCACTACACTGTCATACAGGCTTGACGATGCAAACTGGCGCAAACACTCCAAACTGTCCAGTCCGAGCCACTCTCTTAACAGGTGAAGGGACCCATTAAAGAGCTGGCACCACTCATGGAGGTTCTCGTCATCAAACAACCTCTGTTGACCTTTGTGGGCAAGGGTGTGCTTGACTGCCAGACTAAGGGTTGATCCCTCTAATTGGCGGCATTCCCAGCAAGCAAGTGTTCCAACCCAAAACCATGGCAAATGAGTCCGCAATACATGTCGTTTTACATGTCCGCTGAGCTTGGTACCACAGATAGGGCAGCTGTACTTCCCGGCGCGTGGACCAGTACTACCAGAGCATAAAGCCCCAAGCACTACTGTCCTGGTATCTTCTGTGGAAGATGCTGTAGGTGACTGCCCCTCTTTGTTCACATCCTGTGTACTGGTATCTCCTGGGATGCTAGTGTCAGACATCACCTCATCCAGAGTTATCCACTCCTCCGACTGGCTCTCAGATGAAGGGTCATAGTCAGGGACAAAATTTACATCCCACAAATCTTCCTCCATTATTCTTGCAGTCTACAAATATAATCGCTTATACAAATAACAATATCCTACAATGAATTTAAGGACCACTGGCTTTTCCAGAAAGAAAACTGAGAGAAAGAAATATAGAAAGAGATATATACACTAGCTTATGTACAAAATAATGACTCTACACAAAGTCTTTGTACTTGGGTGGAGGATTAATATTCCTCCCATGTCTTGTTTGTACAGCGACCTTGGGTGGCACAAGAGGCTCGTTATCATCCGAAGCTCCATTGTGGTCCTGACTTTCTATCGATTCAGTGAGATCCTCGTCTGGATCCTGTCCCTTGAATTCCTGAACCATACTAAAATCTGGATCCGTAGAAATAGTGCTTGATGTATTATCCTGAAAATACTGGTGACGCAGCCTTCGTAACCACATGGGAATATCTCGGTCTTTGCACAGTTTTAACCGATCATGATGTAGCACATGCTCTTTTTTCTGATCCCTGAGAGTGTAAAGTGGCGCATCACATGAGACTACCAGATAGGGCCCTGTCCATGGAGGTCTGAGTTTGGATGATTGACCAATTTTAGTTGTCGAGTCCAACTTATACACAATATCTCCGGGACTATAGTGATTCTCACACAATCTAAGGTCATAGTCCCTTTTCTGACGAAGTTGGGCCATTTGTATATTTTGACGTGCATGATGGTGGGCCTTGGAGATACGAGCTGCAAGGTCAGTGCACCAATCACTTGGCTCCTGAGTGTCAAGACCATCTGGGATATTTCCAGTAAGCAAATGGACAGGTTGAATAACCTCTCGACCAAGCATAAGGCGGTTTGGGGTATAACCTGTCTGACGATGAATAGTGGAGTGAAGGGCCATTGCTAGGAGAGGGAGATCTCTATCCCAGTTTTTATTATTTTTCTCTATGTAACATCTTATCATCTGGAGAACAGTGGTGTTGTATCGTTCTATCTGCCCATTTGATGAGGGATGGTAGGGTGTAGTCCGCGTCTTGGCTATTTGTAGCGTCTCACACAAGGCCTTAAACAAATTGCTGTCAAAATTCTTTCCTTGATCAGTATGCACTTCTAAGGGACATCCAAATGTGACAACAAAATGCACCAAGAATTTCTGTGCTACAGACAGGGCACACTGGTCAGGGAGGGCTGCCATCTCCACCCACTTGGTAAACTGATCAATCATCATCAGTACATAGTTATTACCATCCTCACTTGTATGAAATGGTCCCAGGATATCCAAATGAACACGCTCCATGGGAAAACCTGCATGATACTGACCTAAGGAAGCCTTCGGCCTCACATTAGGTTTTTTATTTTGATTGCAAGTTTGGCAGGAGGCAACATAATCTATGCAGTCCCTGGACATGTTGTACCACATATAATTTTGCTTAAGACGCTCGAGAGTCTTCTGTTGACCTAAATGGCCAGAGGTCTTTATATCATGACAACCATGTAAAACTGAACGCTGTAGTCCTTGTGGCACAAGGAGGCAGAGACTTCTGTTTGCCTTTCCATCCCATCTGTAATATAAAACCCTGCCTATAAACTGCAAATTCTTTCTACTCATCCACAGTGTCCGAGTACCTGGGCTCTGTAAACGGAGCTCTGACTGCTTGGGCTCAATATCATTCTCAAGCCACTTAATGATTGGACTTAAATTTTTGTCTTCTTCCTGCATTGATCGTACTTCAGATGGCGAACTTCCAACTGCCCAGTTGCACACAGAGGAATCACCTTGCCCAGGCTGTTTATCTAGTTGCATAACTGTCCTCACTTTGAGCACGGGTCCTGGAGACAAAGATGATCGACTTGACAGAGGCACTACGTCATCTACATCCTCAATGAACCGTCCCCATTGTAAGTGTGCTCTCTGGCAATAATGGCAGCCACCGCAAGGAAGATCTTCAACGTTTGCTCCTGCATTATAACGGTCACACTCTGCAATATTGTCCTGCAATCGACTCATTCCATCTGCATTTGTATGCTTTTTGCCAGGTCTATGGACAATCTCCATGTTGTACTGTGCCAGTTCTTCTAGCCATCTAACAAGTTGTCCCTCTATGTGTTTAAATCGCATAAGCCACACAAGACTGTTATGATCTGTGCGCAAGAGAAACCGACGCCCTAGTAGGTAGTGTCTAAAGTGCCTGCAGAACTTCACTACAGCCAAAAGTTCTTTTCTAGTTGTGCAGTACTTGCGTTGAGGCTTTAGGAGTACATGGCTTGCATAACAAATTACTTTTTCTTTGCCCTCCTGTACCTGTGATAGGACGGCACCAATGGTCTTATCGGAGGCATCTGTGTCCAAGATGAAGAGTCCTTCAGGGTCAGGGTACGACAAACAAGGTGCTGAACATAGAGCCATCTTAGCCTTCTCAAATGCTTCTTGGTGCACAGTGTCCCAGGTCCATCTTTCCTTCGTATTTGCCAAGTCATACAGGATTGCACAGATATCAGAGTAGTGCTGGATGTGATCTCTATGGTAATTTAGAAATCCCAAGAAAGAGAGCAACTCAGTGGTACTAGTGGGTGTGGGCCAGTTCCTAACAGCTTCTGTTTTCGACGGCGCGATTGATACGCCTTTACTACTGACTACTTTCCCCAGAAATTCTACTTCCTTCTTAAACAGTACACACTTTCTAGGCTTAAGCTTCAAATTGTATTGCCTGAATCTGTCAAAGGCTTTCCTGAGATTTTGAAGACTGTCCTCAAAGTTGCGACCTAGTACTACTACATCATCTAGGTAGACCAAGACTTGAGTCCATGTTAAACCCCGAAGCACTAGTTGCATTGCCCTCTGGAAGGTGGCAGGAGCATTGCATAGCCCCATCCCCATACGGGTGTGTTCAAAGAGTCCATAACGAGTAATAAAAGCAGTCTTGTGCCTATCCTCCTCATCTATCATTATTTGGTAGTAACCAGAGGCCATATCAAGGGTAGCAAAATATTCAGTTCCTTGAAGTGTGTCTAAGCAGTCCTCAATAATTGGCAGTGGATAGCAATCTTTCACTGTTTTTTCATTAAGTGCCCGGTAGTCTACACACCACCTCATGGACCCATCTTTCTTTCTCACGAGCACTGGTGCCGACGCCCAATTCGAGCTGGAAGGTTGTATGACACCAGCATCTAGCATTTTGTCTAGTTGTGCCTTTTCTTGATCCTGGAAACCAAGTGGTGTTCTCCTCATCTTATGCTTGACAGGTGGATTATCTTTGGTGTCTATTCTGTGCGTAACTGAAGTTAGACAGCCCAAATCCAAATCATGCTTTGAAAATATGTCCTGGTAATCCACTAGCAGCTGTTCGACATGATGCTTCTCCTTGTCGCTAAGTCCAGAAGTTGATCTATCGTACAGATCTGTCAGATGTTCTGGTAACTTATCATCAGATTCATATTTCTGATTTTTCCTAATGAGAAGAGCATCACTCTCATTTGAGCATATTTCAGCATAAGCCTCAGCTTCCCCAACCACAGTACCCTCTTTGATCTTGACTGATGTATTTGAGTCATTAATGAAGCTCATAGTTGTGGTAGAGCCGCTTCCAAGGGTATGAGATCCAAGAACATTACATTTTAGATGTAAAGGGGAAACAACATAGTCACTTGATAATGGTTTATCTAGTTGAACTGATACTTTGGCAATAGTGTTAGGCGGTACACATGCTGTCCTCCGTATCCGGACGTGAGAGCTTTTGTGCCCTTCAGGTGGGTCGGATATCAACTTTATAGGAAATTTCCTGCCCTCGAGAAACAGCACTCCCTTTTTGATGTTGATGATCCCGTGGTTGGCTTCCAGAAAGTCTAGTCCCAGGATCATGTCATCATCCATTGATACCGCACAGCAGTCCCAAGTTACATGAAGATCACCAATATTGAGAGAAACGTTCTTGAGCAATCTACCATGCACTATTTCGGCACCTAGCCCCTTAAGCTTTATGAACTCAGATGTAGCTATCTGGCTGTCTGGCACTATTTTATCATTGACAAGGGTTATCATTGCAGCTGTGTCAACAATTGCATCAATAGGCTTTTCCCCTATGGTGACATTGAGTTTGATGCTTTTTCCTAAAGTCCTTCGAATAGTAACAACGTTGTCTCCTAGGCCACTCTTGTCAGGGGTCAAGTGTGGGCCTACTGGCTTGACCCTTTTCTGTTTAAATCGCCCTTCATTGGGCTTCTCGCTTCATCTGATGTATTGTTGGCTCTGTTATTTGGAGACGAGAAGTGATTGCCCCTGGCTGGTGATTGGCTAGGACTTCTAGATCTCTCTAGGAAACGCCCTTTTGATAGTGGTGACTTACTCCGATTTCTGCCAAAGGATTGTTGAACTGTTGTGGTTAATTTTTCAACTAAGTTGTCAGGTGTGAGATTTGCTTATCCAGAGAATTGTTGTTGTCTTCTTTAGAGAGCTTAGTATCAGCCCTACGAGGAGAAGGTTCACTTGCTGGGGATCCCTCCCTGCTTGAGAATGAAACTTGTCGTTGAGAATAGGAGGCTACTCTGGTACTTCCTCTGGTCCCATATAAAGCACGATGGTTCGCAATGGCTGTTTTCACATACTTTACTGCTTTCTGGAGTGTTGTTGGTTCCCTATCCATTGCTTTCATAGCAGCTTCTTTATCTCGACAGCCACGTAGGAAGGTTTCTATCGCTATTTCCTCAATCATGTTCCCTTCACAGCTCTCATAACCATCTAATGCTAGGAAGTAGACACGCTGAGAAAATTCTTCCACATTTTCATTTTCCAGTTGCCTAGTAAAGGGGAGCTGGCGACGAGCTAGAATAGGTACTTCCTTTCTGCTGAATCTCTGTTTTAATTGCCGTTTCAGCTCTTTATAGTCACCATTCTTGTTCACTTTCCTGGCATATTCCAGAGCCACATCCCCTAAACAATCTAGAAGACGGAAAGCCTTCTTATGGGAGGACCATCCACGATGAGCTGCAACCCTTTCAAATTGGTAAATAAAGGATTCCCAATTTGGGCTTTCAGTGCCTTTAAATACGGGCATCTTTTGAACTTGTGGACTTTTGCTTCTGGATCTGCTCCTTGATGTACGAGTCCATTTTGACATGGTATCATCTGAGGAGGAACTGGACGATGGCGATCTATTTCGTTTACTCTTTTTGGTCTTCCTGCCTCTGCTTTGTTCCTTAGGAGTCAGAGACCCCATCACATTGGGTTTATCTTGGGAAGTAATAGGAGCGGAAGCAGAAGTTGATATGTATTTTTCATTGCTCTTCTTCTCACCATTTCCTTTCTTCTTGGATGGGAAGTGAAGATTCTGTTCAAACTTAGAGCTCAGCTGAATTGATGTTAGATCTTGGAAATCAGCACTCTCTAACTTTCCATTCAGGGGTGTGCTTGTTTTTTGTTTGGCCCCTTTGAAAGAATCTGAAATGTATCCTGAAGGGGGAATGACAGATGTCAATTTGTCTATAATTAGCTTCTGTTCCTTCCCTGTTTCTGACGGCTTGGCTGGGGTTTGAACTGTGTCAGCTGTAAGAGTAAGTGACTTGTCGTGGCTTTTCTCTATATCAAATTGATTGGTCAGTACAGGTGGTGTGTTGTACAGTTGGCCCATGGAATCAACATCCGACTTCAGGACAACTTGCGACCGTAAGGAGTTGACTTCATCACGAAGCATTTGAATGCTTTTGTTCATTTCCAGTAAGGTCAAATGCAGTTGCGTAGCACTTGTATCCTCTGCTTTTTGTACCGGCTGGTTTGCTGAAGTCTCTGGCTGAGCCTTCTGGATGGTGACAATACCTGCCTCACTCCATTCTGTCCATTGAGAGATTGCAATCTGGGTCACATCAGCCACATCATTAAAGTCGAACTCTTCTTTTGTTTCCCTAAGCTGGAGAATTCTTTTAGCTTTAGCTTGTCCGATACCCTCCAATGATTTCAGGTCTGTCTCTGAGGCGTTGTACAGATTGATTGGTTTACTAGCAGCCATTATCAGTTATGAATATTTTATTTTCAAAATGTTTACAAAATAGGAAATAGAATGATAGATTAGAGCAAAAGCAGAGCCAGTGGCCCCAATACCTACACAGGATATGGGGCTATATTGTCAAAATGCAGGAAATACAATCTCAGTGATAATCACTCTATTTTTCTAATTGAATATGAAATAATTAATCAAGAAAATACTCAAGGAATAATATTAATTTGAAAATCAATAAAAATTATATGGCACGAAATGCGCGCCGTCTATACCAAAAGCGAGGGAAAGTAGGTCACGTGACTTTTGTTTTCCTAAAATTTGGGTGCAATTTATCGTAAAATATGAAAATTAATCAACTTTACTGTGACAAATTAATGTTTTGACTATAATTAATCCTTAAAAATGGGGTTATAATAAGTAAAAACTTGTATTTATTCGTAACAAATCAAGTTGTGAAAAATCAACATTAGCAAACACGTGGTTCGTGAGATTGTCGGTGATTTCACAAAACAAATATGTTGTTGCAAGTTGGTAACCAAGAAAAGCGTAATTTCGCAGATTCCACAGCTACCGGCGACGCCAATGTCGTAATGGTCGACGATTTACCTGACAAATCCCTCCAGATAAGGTCGATAAGACAGGCTATGTCTAGCAGACGTCTGGCAAGATGGAGGTCAGGGAGATCAATGTTAGTTGAGATAGGTCGTACACGGATGAGTCGGGCTGTGGTACCACAAAATATTATTTCAAATCGGTAGAATTGAATGTTATTAACGACATTTGAATAAATAGGATATAAAAGGCTTATATGCCAACTTTGGTCATTTGCACTTTAATTTTTAACACGACAGGATTTGTAATTTTTTTTATATAAATTAATAATTTCTATATACTTTGGAAACTCAAATGAAATATTTTAATACACTTTCCTCGAGCTCTTTTCTGCAGTTTTCCTGAAATTTTATGTGGGTCCGAGGTGTTATTTGAGTTTAACAGTGATTCTCTACGTTGCCTTTAATTTGATTTGTGTGTGTGTGTGGGTGGGGTGGGGAGGGGGGGGGGGTATTTTTATTCTTAACCTATTTCACTTTGGAGTTGAATCTTGTGTCTTATTCCAAGAACTTAAGATTGATTGTGACATTTGGATGAAAGGTCAAGGTCATAAAAAACCACCACTTCTTTAACTTCTAACCTGTCAACCGAAATAAACTCTGAAAGGTGTTTCTAGATACATGTACGTGTACTTCCTCTTTCTTTTTACCCTTGGGTCAAGGGCAAAGGTTAAGGTCGATTTCAAGTTCATAAGTCAAGGTGATTTTGGTAAATAGCTAATATCAACATTTTATTCAGGTTACCAGTGACCTTGACCTAAGTTTCAAGGTCAAGGGTAAAAAGATATGCATGCTTCAGTATGTTACATGTCTTGACATTTAAAAGTTCCTAATTCTGCATGAACATCAACCATTCAAGTATACTGTCTTTTAATACATTGTGTGCGGTCGCATGTGCATGCACGTTCATGCATTTACTTTTGATAGTTGTATAATGTAGGCAATCATTATATCTATTCATATTTTAAATTTCACCCTGTATTATTGAGAACCAAGAAAGTTGTAGGCATTTAAAGTTTTAGCCAATCAGATTGCAGCACACGTGCATGTGCGTGCGTTCATGATTATTCTTACATATCATGCTGTAGATCTTCATAATGTAAGACTATGTTCAAAATTTCAAAGGATTTTGTCAGAAAACAAAATAGATATTTAGACTTTTAGTTTCAGCCAATCGCAGCGAAGGGCACCTGCATGCGCGTGAGATCTTGCTATTTTGACCATGTCATCGTGTCTATACTACTATTATATCCTTATATTATGAGTTTCAAAGCATTTCATCCAATATTTAAAACGTTACGGCTAAATCTATCATATTGGTCATTTCACGTGTTACACGTGCGCGCACCTGCACGCACGTGCGCGCAAAATGACCTTCGTTCGGCACATCTACATAACATGCCTAGTGACCCTAAAAAGGTTTCACCTAGATCGGATGAGTAGATTACGAGAACACTCGCGGACAAAAAAGTACCGGAGAACAAAGAAAAAATTCAGAAAAAGTAAAAACAATATGTTCCCAAACTTCGTTTGGGGAACATAATAATAAGAAGAAACAGAGTAAAAACAATATGTTCCCCAACTTCGTTTCACTGTAGGAAAGCGGCTGACCGTAGTATATACTACGGTCATCAAAACATGCCGGCCGAGGTCATCGGTTAGAAATTTTCAGTCAAGATTTTAAACAATTGCTAGGTTATCTGTGTTAGTTCTTAATAAAATTATATGTACGCTAATGAGAACTTGCTATAGGTTAGTATAACTTACCTGAATTTAAAAAAATAAAGCTGTAGTACGACCTCAAAGTTTTTGACAATGATGACCGTAACAAAATATTAAGATGACCGTAATATAGATGTCTCCAAATGAAGTAGGATGACCGTAATATATAAATATAATCTAATGTTTTTTTCTATTCTGTTGCAAAAGCAGAAATATCATGTTATTTTTGTGTTAAGAAAGACAAAAGATGTTAATGTAATTTTGAACCATAGCTATGGCACGCCAATTTCACAAAATAAAGTAAACAGAGTTTCACAGTCAATAAACTAGTTTTATTGCTTGTAAACTATAGTTTACTAACTATAAACTATAGTTAACAGCATTAACCTATATTTCACATCAGTAAATCATAATTAACGCGATTATCTATGTTTCACAACCATAATCTATACTTAACACCAAAAACAATCATTAGCAATTGCAAAACATATATTACCTGATCAATACAATTTCACGATTTGTAAACTAGGGTTTACAATTCTTAACTATAGTTAACGGTCTGATAAATAAAGTTTCACGATTTTGTGAAACTATGATAAACAATTCTTACCTATAGTTTACGATTGTAAATTATAGTTTTCAAACGTGAATCTATGTTTTTCAATAAAATCTAATGTAAAACGCTTTATTAAGAACAGATTATCTTAGATTACCATTCGTAAACTAAAGTTAATTAACAATCGGTAAATATAGTTTGTAAACTATAGCTTACAGTCATAAAACCTTGTTTATCAACTGTGAAACTGTGTTTTGCTCATTTTTGTGAAATTGACGTGCCATACACTTAGCAAACCTTCTAAGAATTCACTTTAATCAATATATTTATTTTAAAACTGTTTATAGAATGGTACATTTTCAAATTATTGCACAAATTAGTATTCTTAACAACTGTAGAAAGAAAATAAAGTATCACCGATGAAAAACAATGTTCCGTGACGAAGCTTACAGGCAATAAATAAATTTGTACTTTGCGTGTTTTGTGTGATTTGCATCTTTTTGTGATCGTTATCAAATTGAAAAAATGGTTTCACTAAAAACACAAAACTTCTGCAAAATGACCATTGAGATAGAAGGTAGAGTCTTTCGAATGTTAATATCTGAACCATCTTTGCACAACATTTTACTCTTTTTTATTTTGATGCTTAATTATGTCGTCCTGAACGAAGTCGGTGACGACATATTGCGACTGTGCATACACAATTTTTGGTTGTTCAGGCTGTTTCTCAAAGATGGCTGGAACAATCTTTCAGAAACTTTTCTCAAAGGACGATCACTGCTAGTAGCTGTGCCATATGCAGGTCCAGTCCAAAGACTTTTTCTACCTACATAGGTATTAATAGCTACTTAGGTATTTAAAGCTACCCAAAGTAGCTATTTTTACCTACTTTCTGCTTTACTTGCATTTTGTGGCCAAATGCAGGAACGGTACAACATGGTGAGCACAAAATTTCTTGATACAGTCACGCTGATGATGAATATGACAAAAATTTGACCAAAAAATGATTACTTTGTATATTGTCAATTTTGCATAGAAACTAATGTAAAATTGCCGATTCAGGAAGTTATCATTTTTGGCCGAAAACATGAAAAATATGGTTTTCATCATGGTGCGCCGTTTAGTCCTTTGGGCGCAAAATTCAGAAATTATATAAAGTAGAAAAAGCAGCTTCTTTTGGTAGCTTTAAATACCTAGGTAGCTACATGTATTAATAGCTACGTAGGTAGAAATAGTCTTTGGACTGAACCTGGTATGGTCATTTAGTTTAAAAATGTCTACCATTGCCATGGAAACATAAGAAATGCGACGAATTTTGTTCGGAAGGGTACTCTTTAGTCCCTTGAACATTCGTCATGAAACCTTTTTTTTAGTGATTCGTAATTGGAGTTGTGCGATTTGCATTCAAAATTTTCAAATAATCGATTATTGCCATGGAGACTAGAGGAAGGTGAAAATTCTTTAACTTTGATTTTTAAATCAAAGAACTGAGACTTGATGGTTGTCCAATCTTAGCTAATAGGTACATGTATTGTTTTAGTGATACAAAAAAATGAAATTCTTGTCCGAAATTATCAATAATTGCCATGGAAATAGGGGAACAGTTCGGGGCAACATACGTTATCGCTAGCAATAGTAAACTCTCTAGTTTTACTTGATATTACTTTTAGAAAGTAACAAACAGTATCAAAACCCACTTAAGCATATATTTCTATATTTTGTGCGTCATTTTTCATCGATCTCCAAAATAACACAACTTGAAAGTTTTTGACAAATTCAACCAAACCGGAATTGACCTTGATCTTCGTCTGAGGACAAAATTACGCATCACACCGGGGTAAAAGGTTGGAAAATTGTCCAGAAACAATCTTTGGAACATGAAAACAAACAATTTCAATCGAACGAAAATGTTAAAAAAAAGAAAAGAAAAACGTGCTCGTGACATTTTAATATCAGTCCAAGTACTCATTATTCTGAATCGGTGCAAATCCGTGCTTCATTCTCTAGGATATTCACTACAAGGCATCTGTGTGAAGATACACTGTCAAATACCCGGATCTTAATCCTATTGAACATAATTATGATTTTATGAGAACAATCAAAGCCCTTCCTTTCCACACAATTTCGACTGTTCGAAAGAACTATACAGTAGGTGTGGCAGCAGATGGGTCAATCTCCTATTCCGGGATACATGGTATCCAACAGAAAAAAATGTCTTGAAGTAATTCGAGCGAGTGGTGGTAAAACTCCATATAGATTTTTTGTGTGAATTTTTCATTTTGAGGGGACATCATTTCCTTGATACTTTGCTTAAAATTGTCACGAAATACTTATATGAAATTTATGCAACATTGAACTTAATTAGGCATCATCAACCAAGAATTCAAGAAATCATTTATTGTTTGCATTTGTTCTTTAAAACTTCAAAAAATGTAAGATGAACACTTAGAAGTTTTGTTCAGTGTACATAGCATATTTCACCATTTGGAAGCGAGGTTAGGGTTAGGGTTCAGCATACGTTAAATAGAACTTAATTCAGAAACTGAAAAAAACTATTTAAATCTATTCACTTTCCTATATACTTATCTGGACTTTAAGAAAAAATCAGTAATGGATATACAGTGTGTATAAATGTTGAGATTAAAAAAAAATGAAGTTCATGAAAGTAAACGTCAGCAGCAATGTGGGTTTTGACAAGGTGCTGAGACTAACACAGAAAGCAGTGAAATTCACAGTGTTCTTTCTGATTTTATCAGGAAAGTGGAAGATATTTGCCGTTTGGATGACTTTTGTGTATTAATGAAAAACATCAGAACATGGCAAAAATTGCACACCACTTGTTGCTTGATATCGGCAAATTCTATAAACAAAAGACGGTTTATTACATGAAATATAGTGATGAGTAACTGTCATTTTGGGTAACAGTTGCAATTAAAACTGTTTGAAAGGCGAGGTTTGTCTTTTTTTTTCAGAAGAGGACTAGGACTTTCAATGTAGTGATGATCGCTATATCAATATTATTCCTAAAGAATGCAAAATAAACTTATAATAGTCGCTCTTATTATTATTATTATTTTATATGTATAATGTATATAACATTGTATAATAATACAGAAAAAAATAAAATAACCGTGGCTTCTCGTATCGATAAGTATTAAATCAATCATATTTAAAACGTTTCAGTTCTTTTTTATGACCTCCATACTAATTAGTATATAGATCTTGTATAATGAAATCGGTATTGAACATCGAGTACTAATTAGATATTAAATAAGATATTTTCGTCTAAATTGATTTTGTACATATACTATGGTCATCTCTATAATTATATTACGGTCGTCATCTATTTTGTTGAGTGTGGTTGTTACGGTCATCATTGTCAAAATCTTTGAGGTCCTACTACAGCTTTATTTCTTTAAATTCAAGTAAGCTATAATAACTAAAAGCAAGTTCTCATTAGCGTTCTTTTAAATTTTGCAAGAAATAACACAAATAACCTGACAAATGTTTAAAATCTTGACTGAAAAAGTCTAAGCGATGACCTCGGCCGACATGTTTTGATGACCGTAGTATATACTACGGTCAGCCGCTTTCCTACAGTGTTCGTTTGGGGAACATAATAACTGTATCTCACTTCTATTCTCAATGACCGTGTAGTGTAGGGCAGCGCCGCAAGAATTCCATCGGCATCGAAAGCAAGTTATTTGACTTGCCCAGATAGCCGAGCGGTCTAGCGCGCTGTTCCTGCACTGCTAGGAGACAGATTCCGAAGGTCGAGAGTTCAACCCTGGGCTGGGGTGGAAGTGGGTATCCATGTAAAAGTGAATGTCTTTGTGCTTTTTATATAAATATATATTTATTATTGACAAGCAAGTTGACAAAACAAGAATATCAGCAGTCTCGTTAAAAGTCATAATTCCGTAAGTTCTATGGTCGATACATTGACTTTGTCAGCAAATATAATTTATCATCGAGTCAAATACTGACTGATATTCTTCATACAAACTATTAGTTCATTATTTTGTACACTGAATTGACGACGGATGTTGTCGTTATTTTCCGATCATGACAATGAACACATTTGTCTGGTCAGCAGGGGATGCCTTTTCCTCCATGGTACCTGATCCCACATTTGATGTTTCGAGGATCCATGTTTACTCTGCTTATATTATGTATCACTTTCTGGGTTTGCTCGGGTATCCCATTTCTTTTTTAAAAAATGTCACGGCCCAGCTTTTCTGAGGTAAGGTCTTTTATAATTTAATTTTAGTTATTTGCAGTGTATCACCATTTGTCCTTAAACATCCAGTAACTGCATTTCTCTTGAATTTAAGCATGTGTGTTTCATCAAATTGTTTCTATGTTTAGCAACATGCATTTAAATAGTTCAAAGTACTGTGTACAATTGCTTTCATAATAGTTTAATTGTACGTAGAGTAGCAATTTGTGTAGGAGTTGTACGTAGGAGGATATGGATATAACGAACAGTATTCAATATCAAAGTCCATAAAACATTACAAAATAGGAGCAGAGCAAACACGGACCTCCGAAACATCAAAGGTGGGATCAATTTTAGATTGCTCTATCACTTAAAATGACTCTACATATAGCCTCTATTAATGTTAACGGGCTACGAGATAAGAAAAAGAGAATGTGTATTTTTTCATGGTTGAGTAAACGCAAATACGATATAATTTGTTTACAAGAAACACATGGGACAGATAAAGAAACACAAAAGTGGGAAAATGAATGGAAAACATTAAAAGGGTCAAACTCTATTTAGAATAATTGGTCTAGCGAATCACGGGGTGTGGGGGTGTTGTTCATGATCAAAAAGCCCGAATTTAAAATCACAAAAACTATTTCTGACAGAGAAGGAAGGGACATAACTGTTAGCATAAATAATAATGACTTTACAGTAGACATAAAGTGTATTTACACACCGAATAACGGAGTTGATAGAAAGCAGTATTTTAACTCACTAAAATTTGATGAATTAGCTCATCATAAAATTATATGCGGTGACTTTAATTGCACTCAAAACAAACAGCTTGATAGGCATCCAGTGCCCTTACGAAAAGATATTGCAGTATCAGAACTTAATGATTTAATTAAACGATGTGAATTGCAGGATATCTGGCGAGAACGAAACCCCGACAAACGATGTTACACATTTCATAGGGGCAATTCAAAATCAAGAATAGATTATTTCCTTACAAGTGAAAATATACTACACAAAATAAACAATTGTGCTATTGTCCATTTCCCATTTAGCGATCACGATTTGATAACATTAAAACTACAATTAGATAATATCCAAAGAGGCCCAGGGTTATGGACAATGAATCATAAAACATTAACAAACGACGACTTCCGAAAAACATTTGTTGAATTCTGGGAAATTACAAGAAAAGCTTAGTTAACTGTCAGGATATTCTATACTGGTGGGACTTAACTAAATATAAGATAAAAACGTTTGTATTGAGATGTCAAAAAAAAAATGTTAATAAACAAAAACTAGAGAAATTAGAAAAAGAATTAGAAGAAATTAAAAACAATCCTATGACAAATAAAAAGTATCAAAATGACCTTGAGCAAAAAATAAAAGAAATTTATATAGAAAAGACAGAAGCGGCAATAATACGATCAAAATGTAGATGGTTTAAAGAAGGAGAAGCTCCTTCGAAATATTTCTTTCAATTAGAAAAAAGTAATGGAGAGAAAAAATTGTGGAATAGAATAAAAACAGAAAATGGTACCTATAAAACTGACATTGATTCAATCATCGAAGAGCAAATTAATTTTTATTACAAATTACTACATACGGAAGGTTGGGATAGTGAAAGTGGGGAACTATTATTAGCGGAAGTACAATGTAAACTAGTGCTAATTGTAACGGGAACCGTTACAGATGTTCCCCAAACGCTCCCCAGGTCCCTTTTAGTGCCATATTCCCTGTAATATACCATATGTGAAAGCATTCAGTCCAAAAATATCAAAAATCACTGATTCAAGTATTTCTAATTTCATTCGTTCCAAATGCACGCACGTGCGTGCACGTGCATGAAGACCATACCTTCTTGTAGGAGTCCCTTATATTTATCTATATTGTGAATCCCATCTTATTTGGTTGAAAAACAAGGGAGTTATAGCCATTTCAAGTTTCAGCCAATCAGATTGCAACACACGTGCATGCGCGTGTTTTCATGATTTTTTTCTTTATCTGACTGTAGGATATCCTAATGAATGACTATGTTTAAAATTTCAAAGCATTTCGTCGAATAACAAAGGAGATATAGTCATTTAATGTTTCAGCCAATCAGATCGCAGCACATGTTCGAGCGCGTGATTTCTTGAAATTTTTTGTATATCATATTGCAGAACATCCTAATGTATGACAATGTTTTAAATTTCAAAGCATTTCATCAAAAAACAAAGGAGATATAGTCATTTAAAGTGTCAGCCAATCAGATTGCAGCACACGTGCATGCGCGTGATTTTATGAATTTTTTTCTATATGACATTGTAGGATATCCTAATTTATGACTATGTTTTAGATTTCAAAGCATTTCGTCAAAAAACAGAGAAGATACTGAGCTTTTTGTTTTAGCCAATCAGAGCGAAGCACACGTGCATGCGCGTGAGTTCGTGCTAATTTGACAGTGTCACATTATCTACACTATTAATATATCTTTATATAATGAGTTTCAAATCATTTCATTAAAAAATGTAAAAGTTATAGCTATATCAAGTATATAAGTCATTTCACGTGTTGCACGCGCACGCACGTGCATGCATTTGTGCGCAAAATGACCTTCGTTCCGCACACCTACACTACACACCCATTAACCCTAAAAAGGTTTTAGGTCAGTTGGGTGAACAGTTTCTGAGAACACTTCCGGACAAAAAAGTACCGGAGAACAAATAAGAAAAAAAGAATAATAACTAGAAAGTCTGCTATTGCAAGCAATAGCATATGTCGCCCCGTATTAGACAAGACTTTCATTTTTATCATCACTAAAACAAAAGTCCATAAGCTAAGTTTGAACAACCATTGAGCTATATCAGTCCTTTCCATTGGAAACGGAAGACCTTAATTCGGTACATCCCACTCATTATTTTTAGAATCGGTAGGAGAAGAAAGTAGTGCAGGAAAATTACAAGTTCCACAATTTGCAGACTTGCATAAAAGAAATCTGGCAGATGTACTGAACTGAGCCTCATACTTGTTAATTGGCAGTATCTTTCCTATGATAAAAGCTTGGGAAATGTAATTTATGAAGAAGATCAGCCGAATTATTTTGTGTATTGTAACGCCAGTGAGAACTCTGAAATTTCCCTCTTTCACTTTCATTTTAGAGGTTCTACCGAAAAACGAATCTGACATGCCACCATCAATTCGAGCATTTCTGCATTGCAGAGAGCTGATGTGTGTAATGAGATAATAAATCATGTGTGAACTTTCTT
>NW_026927064.1:0-29189 GCF_032062105.1 Saccostrea cuccullata | reverse complement strand
GATTTACGGGCAAAAAATGGTATAAATTTTATCTTGACTTATTTGACATATCTTTCTTTAGCAAAGTTTGTTGAAGGAAGGTGTAAAACTTGTTCTAGAAATATATAATAAGTCCTTTATTAAATATTCCTAGCAATATCGTAACGGAAAATATTCTCTGAGTAAAAATATGTGAGGCTACAATCCGAAGATATCAAATTTAATAAATGTGCAGATTTGCAGAATTATCTGCTAAACATCCTTACACCACAAGAAATAGTCCCTCATAAATCTTGCTTCTTTGTATTTTTAGGCAGTTTTTTCGTTAAATGTTAAAACATTAACTCAATTAGTCAATTGACCCAGTCTAAAAAGAGGGCGCTCGATGATATGGACACTAATACCATTAACACCAGTACTAGTGATGAAGAAATTTCAAAGGAATGTGAAAATTTTCAGATGAGAGATGTCATGCACAGTATAACTAATATACAAAATACTCTTGCAAACCTTCTACTAAGGATTGATGGACAAGGTCGCCATCTAGACGAAGTCACCAAGGACATTAGAGGAAAACATGGCATTCAGGAGAGATTAGAAAACGTACAAGAACAGGCGAACGATACGATATATATAACCACTGAACTGCAGGAAAAACAGAAGAAGATGGAAAGAGAACTTAGCCGAATGAAAGATTACATAGTTCGACTGGAGTATTGTGTAAAGACTCAAAGTGAACAGATTCTAGAGCTAAGATCTAGAGCAATAGAAGACAATAACATTGTGAGTGGAGTAGACGAAAAGGCGCCCGAAATAAAAAAATCCTGAAAACCTTGTCAAGATCATTAGTAACGTGTTTGCAGTAGAGATGGAGATACCGGCAGAGACTGTTGATAGCCTACAGATATATAAAGTGTTCCGAATGGGGGAATACGACAAACATAGGAAATATCCTCGGCCAGTCTGTGTCCAGTTTGTAAATAAATTACATAAGGACATTGTGATGAGACACATTAAAATTCTCAAGGATAAGAAGTCCCCAATAAGAGTGTCTCAACACCAACCTGAAGAAGTCCGTGAAAAAAGGAAGCATTTATATGATGTCCAAAAGAAATATGCGGACCGTAACATAGAAACTGTGCTAAAAGGTCAGAAGCTCATTTTCACGCAGAGCAAAACGGTGTATAGGGAAAATATTGGTAGCAGACCAATGGCCGATGAGATCATCTGTGGAGAAGAGGTAAAGATCACGATCAGTACGGGGAAGACATCAGAAGACAATGGAAACCGGTTTGCTGCCCACGCAACGCCAGTAGATTCCTATAAACAGGTGAGACGATCGCTTGTTGAAGTTATGCGGACAGGTAACAGTACCAGTGCAGGTCATAACATTTATCACCCATTCTCAATATAAGGGCACAAATGCCTCTCTGATTTTTTAAAAAATGAAGTTCAAGATAACAATTTTTCTATCAATTACCTGTGAAAGATAGTATCTTAAGATTTTATTTCCGGGTTTTTTTTCATCAAATTATTACATTTGAAAGAATGACAAGACGATAAAGTAGAGGGTGATTTTATTCAGAAATGTAGCTTGAAATGTACGTTACTCTTTCTTCAATGTCTAAAAAAAATATGTCAAAAAAAATTTAGTCATTAAAATCACAATTGGAATATCTCATCTTAACACCAGCACATCCTACCAACTCTGTCAGCAACATATTTTCGCGGCATACGAACGTGCGTTTGATTTTTCCTTTCAAAAAACAAAGGTTACTTTTTGATCCAGATGTATAAAAACATTTTTTAAATATATGCTTTAAATTCTTCTCTCTGTTTTGTTAAGAGCGATCAGTTTGGAAACTTCTCATTTTTAATAGATACTGGAACCTAACATGTACATGTAGTAAAATTCTATTTGGTAGTTACTGTCTTTTTTAACATATATCCATGTCGATTTAGAAAACTATGTAAATGTAACGTACATTTCAAGATATATTTCTGTTTAATAAAAAGCTTAAAAGTCATCTAAAATTCAATTAAAAATTCATCGTTTTGTTTCAGTTTATTCCAAAAAAGATTCTCTATGTAATCACATTGTGTTATATATAACAATCACCACTATTAAGACACGATTGCCTCAGAATATGAGTAGGTAACGTACATTTCAAGCTTGTAATAATATGTCAATAAGTAATAAGAAAATATTGAAAAAAGCAATTATTGACATAAAAATCATATCAATGAAGCGTTGTAAGGCAGTAATATAAGAAATCATAATGTAACAAACGAGGATATTGTCATCAACTACATGACTGTCACGTCACTTCGGTAACGTTCATTTCACATATTATTGGGGAGTCCCCTCCACCTCAGTTCATTACCATTCTTTTGTGCTGTTTCGCTGAAATTGACACCGGTCGTAGCCTAGTTACTTCTAACTGTGTGCAAGGGTACAGACAAAAAAATATGAGTCAGATGTATTTTGCTATGATCTAACAAATGTTCGTGTTTGGTCATTGAAACTTACCGAATATATTCATCGACAGTCTTGTTAACAATTTCATTTAGTATGTTGCAACATCGTTTTTCAAAACACAAACATACGTGCTTTTCAGCAGATCTGGAAAAATATAACCCAAAATGCAATGATTCAAACTGAGTATTCAGTATTTGAAATGTACGTGACCGTCTTGTGTTCTGGGTTTATTTGTTTTGTTTCTTTCTTTTTTTTTTTTTTACCAATTATAAGCCTAAGCATACTTTTTTTTAAATTATCAACAAATCAATTAATATTGACGAAAAGTCGCATATGAAAAGTAAACAACTGCAAAAAGGTTGCCAAAGATGAATTTAAGACACTTAGAAATAAATTTTCTAGCATGTGGTAACAGTTTAAAACATTAACGAGGATTGGGGGTGCATTTAGATGGATTTATGTGGCCAGTTGTCAAATGAATTGTAACAATAATTTTGTTTCGCTCGTGTAAACGCAATTCATTGACTAAATTTAAAAAAATGTCAGTTAGAAGTACATGAAATGTACGTTACCATACGTAACGTACATTTCAAATATAAAAATCAATTCTCTTCCACGAGCATACGTTAGACACGCAATATATTGATACTATTTGAACCTGCATATCATAAGAAATGCATCATACAGGTTTCGTATTCAGAAATATATACCAGGTATCAAAATTATATTACATAATAATTGACCTTAATATATTTTTTTCCTCAGTAGAGACGTTTCTTTTCATTAATTTTGGGATTTAGCCGACCTCCAACCTTTGAAACTTTCCTTTGTGTACACATTCGAGTGTGTGACAGTATTAGAATACATGAAAATTCGTTCGAGATTCACTTAGTTCGAATTTCATGGTAACGTACATTTCAGTCACGTACATTTCAAATGATCACTTTTCATAAAAAAAATAATTTTTAATTGTGTTAAGCAAAACGTCTTTGCCAGTTTACAGGATACAAGGGGTTGCTTATTCAGAGTCGTCTCATATTTTCTACTTAATATGTATTCTTAATGGAAGAATATAGGTAACGTACATTTCTTTCTTATCTCTACGATTGAAAATGTCTTTCATTCCGTAAACATATTTATAAAAGTTGCTCAAGTTGTTCAATTTCATGTTACATTATCTAAGTAGGAGTAATTAATCCTTTGAAATTTCAAATTTAGCCCATCAATAAATAAAGGAGAACAAAACTATCAGGTGTATAATCTTTGTGTTTGCTTGTAATGTGGTTGAAATAGAATTAAGCGACAGGGACATTGCACAATGTAAATTATTTATTATCACAAAGAAAATGTATTTATTGTTATAAAAAGAAATATATATGATACAAGGTTTAACTTATCAGAAAATTTTTACTTGAGAATCAAAACTATATAATACACAGAGGGGATTCAGAATAATATTTGCCTCGGCGACAGTAACGTACATTTCAAATAGGCTACTATATTTGAATTTGGAACTCCTTAAATACACTTTCAGGTCGATAATTATATGAATTCTTATTCATTGTTATATGACTATTTATAATGTTGATTTAAAAATTACATCAGTGGTATTTCTTTTAAATGAAAATGAGGCGACATTATTTGAGCCCTTATATTGAGAATGGGTGTTATGCGTTTCGTTTCACCAGTAACAACGGCATGATACACAAGGGATCGGAAGATGACGGCGAGCACGGAGCCGGGAGAATGCTACTAAAGACACTGGCTGATAATGACATAAATAACGCACTAGTGGTCGTTTCGCGGTGGTGTGGTAGTAAGATCGGTCCTAGACGCTTCACGCACATCACAGAGGTTGGAATGAGTGCGGCGAGAAATATGCCGGTTCCCGTCTGACGCTTCAAAATGTAAATTATGAAAGGTCACTAGCTAAAAATACAAACTTACAGTAAATACCGTTTTAGATTAGTTAGTTTTTGTGTACTTTCATCGAATTTGACTATTACTGTAATTCGGCATAAACTAAAATATCTATTCTAGTGGTTTAGTGGTTTTCGATATGATTATATTTATGCTGCACATGATATCTGGATAAATTATAAATTATGTTTAGGTTTTGAAACTTTCTGGAATTTGCAAGTGTATACGTCACTATTTTTGTGTTTTTTCAAAGAGTCAATTTCCGGTAAAGATATCGTACAGCATGGATCGTGTAAACTTGTAAGTTTTTGATCAATTCCTATTCTATCACTCAACTCAGAGAGGAGTCTGTGTGCATAATTTCAATTTTAAAACAGTGCAAAGTGCGACATTTTACCATGGATAAATTTTTGTTGTAATTACATTTCAGATATATTTTTTTAATAGAAAGAAAAAAACAAATATGGTAACTAAAACAAATTGTAATTAGTAAAAAGGAACTGAATAGGAAAGAAATTGAGTATATAGAGTTCCTCTCAACTGAAATTAATTTTCTATATTTTTAACATTTGCATTTCAAATATAAACTTAAAGTTAGGGTTTTTGGGTCTAGTTTTGCACATTTTCAAAATGACAGCAGGTGTGTCTGAGCTTAAAAACTACTTTTCTGTAGTGTATATAGATTTTTACTTTTTTTATCAACTCTTTTTTCTTGCTGTTGGGGAACAGTAAACTTTTTTATGCATTTGCTGTGGAATGGATGACTATCCATGTGAGAATTTCCTAAAAATACTTACATTAAATTGTCAAGGTTTAGGGGACATGAATAAAAGGAGAGATGTCTTTAAAATTTTAAAGGAAAAAAAATTAAATGTTTATTTCCTTCAAGACACACACTTTGTCACAAAAGATGAAAGCATGATAAAGGCATTATGGGGATATAAGGCTTTTTTTAGTTCATACAAATCAAACTCACGGGGAGTTGCTACACTTATCAATAATTACTGTGACTTGACATTGATTAATGAATATAAAGATGACAATGGCAATTATCTTATTCTAGATGTAGTAATAGAAAATCTTCATTTTTTGTTAGTGAATATATATGGAACAATTCAGGATACTCCAGCCTTCTATACAAAGATTTTAAATATGATACAAGAACATTACTCATCACAATATATGATTATAGGTGGTGATTTTAATTTAATTTTAGATAAGGATTTGGATTCAATGAACTACAAAAACCTAAATAACCCTAAATCAAGAATGGAAGTATTAAAGATGATAGAGATACTAAATTTAAAAGATATTTTTCGTGAAAACAATCCAAATTTAAAAAGATTCACTTGGAGAAAGAAAAATCCAATAAAACAGGCAATACTTGATTATTTCCTAATATCAGAATCGTTACTAAATTTGGCCCCATATGTAAAATTTGAAAATAGTTATCGTTCAGATCACTGTCCAGTTGTAATGGGTGTTAAAACAAATGAATTTTTGAAAGGAAGAGGGTTTTGGAAATTAAATAACTCTTTATTAGCAAATAAAGAATATGTAAATTTGATAAAAGAAAAAATTAAAAATATAAAATTACAATACGCCTGTCTTATCTACAATTTTAATAATATTGTCTCCATTGAAAATGATAAAATTCAATTTATGCTAAGTGATCAATTATTTCTAGATACATTATTGATGGAAATAAGAGGAAAATCAATTTCTTACTCAACTTTTAAGAAAAAGAAAATAACTTAAAAAGAATTGCAACTAGAAAAAGAAATCTTTATACTGGAACAGAATTTGTTGCAAGAACATGCTGAAGAATTAGAAAAAAAAAACATGAAGAATTAGAGAATATTAGAAAAGTAAAATTTAAAGGCCAATGTATTAGAGCAAAAGTGAAATGGATAGAAGAGGGAGAAAAACCTTCAAAATATTTTACCAACCTTGAGTCTAGAAACTATCAGAGTAAAGTTATACCTAAAATTGAAAAGGAAGATAGAACTATAATTACTGACCAATTTGATATTTTGAATGAAGTTAAGCTGTTCTATGAAAATCTATATAAAAGTAAAGAGAATGTAGAATCAGGAAATATCCATGAAAAATAAAAGATGTATGATGTGCCGAAATTAAACAAAAAAGAATCAGAAAGTCTTGAAGGCCCTTTGACTAATTCTGAAGTTTTGAATTATTTGAAAATTATGAAAAACGAGAAAAGCCCTGGACCTGATGGATTCACCTGTGAATTTTTCAAAATTTTTGGGCAGGATTTAGGTGCTTTCATTACAAGAGCAATAAACAACTCGTATGAATTATCACACTTTACTGAACCAAATAAATTAGGTTTAATAACTTGCCTACCAAAACCAGGAAAACAAAAACAATTCTTAAAGAACTGGTGCCCAATCAGTTAATTGAATGTGATTTATAAAATAGCCTCAGGCTGTATTGCTAAACGATTAAAAACTGTGTTGAATAAATTAATAAATAAGGACCAAACTGGCTTTTTGAAGGGAAGATTCATAGGTGAAAATATTAGACTAGTTTATGATTTAATGAATTACACAGAACAAAAACAGATTCCAGGCTTATTAATGTTAATTGACTTTGAAAAAGCTTTTGGTACTATATCATGGAAGTTTATATACCAAACATTAGATTTTTTTAATTTTGGGGAATCCATTAAAAATTGGATACAAACATTTTATAATGGAATCAAATCATGTGTCATACAGAATGGAATTTCCTCTGATTACTTGTTGCCACAAAGGGGATGTAGACAGGGGGACCCAATTTCACCATATCTCTTTCTACTATATGCTGAAGTTCTTTGGATTCTCATTCGAAATAATAAAGACATAAAAGGAATTTAATTAATGGGGAAGAATATAAACTTTCACAATATGCTGATGATACTTCAATTATATCTGATGGATCACCACAGTCTATGGATGGTATATTAAGAGAGCTTGATTATTTTGGAATTGTATCTGGACTGAAAATTAATTTTACAACAACAAAAATGCTGTGGATCGGTGGTAAAAAAATTCTCTAAAGAAGTCTTTCATCACTCGAGATGGAAGTTAGACTGGAATAATTCTACTTTTGATCTTCTTGGTGTAAAGTTTTCTATTAATTTAGATGAAATGATTGAATTGAATTACCCCCCAAAATTAAATGAAATAAAGCGATTTATAAAACAATGGCAATTAAGAAAACTGACTCCCATTGGTAGATTACATGTAACAGTGATTAAATCCCTGATTGTAACATTCCTGCATATTTCTGCAAACAACTTCCATCTATGTTTATAATATAAATTAACAAAGCATGACCTTGGGAAATTCTCTGACCGGTTCTACGATTGAAAAAAACTTACCGGTATACAATAAATCAAATAGAATAAATAAACAATATTTGATTTACATATATAAGTGGATTCCTGATGATGGCGGACTTATATTACTAATTATAATTAGTTATTTAGAATATTTATTTATTATTTGGCCTGTTATCATACCACCGAAACACTAAATTAGTGTCGGATCTAATTGAAAACGGGGTTCGTCGCTTGATGGGTGTCATTTTTTACCATAAATCTCACGTCAAGGATATCCATTGATTGTCTTTCCATGCAGGATTTTTCTGAGGTGATATTTCGCAGTGGAGGCAAAAATATACTTGTCTGTAATTTTTTCGGTGATAAAGCCTATTCTTTGATTTTCCAATAACGATCTTAATAACGCTCATAGAAATAAGATTATTTTAGACACAACATAATAAAAATACGTTTTCTTTCTGCATAATATTTAAGGAATGACTCTAATTCTTGGCCAAATTATCGAGTATAATCTGGTTTGGGTCAGTTTACGCTTTATAGTCCGCAAATTTACAGCGCAATAATACAACTCTAGTAATAGAAGTGATGTGAAGCGAGGGGAGGTAATAACTGATACATAGATCTACCAGCCATGATGTGTGTTTACATGAGGTAAGATCGAGTAAGTGTTTGAAGTTAAAGATACAGTTATTAAATCTTGAATTTTCCACGGATTCTGAGGACTGGAAAAGAGGGGTTTGCATGGATAAAATGATAAAGCTGGTTGTTTAGGGGGTGTGTCCCCATACCAAACCAGATTATACAAAATGTTTTGCGTTCCTTTTGGGAAATCAACCATTGAGAAGCGAGAATATAAACAAAATTAAATTATAAATGTCCATGCACAATTTTGCGCCAAAACAAAATATATTAAGTATTTATGAACGGTCGAAATTTACCAGGTGGTCAAAATTACACCAACCTACCCTAGTTATGAGACGCTGTAAAACCGGAAGTTTACCTGCTGAACATTTTTGACATGGCGTGACTAAACAACGAATAAAAACGTTGTTCCGGATGAACTCGAAACACGGCTATTGTATACCGAACTAAGCAATTTTATATTAAGAGAAAATATCATTATTCATAGGAAATATAGATCCAGAGAACTGGCGCTGTTTTTATGGGGGGGGGGGGCTTGCTACCAAACCCGTAAAAAAAGACAGCCGTGGATGTTGGGAGTAAAAAAACTGGTCGAATTTGAACCCATTTCTATTTTTGTTGCTTTGCAAGAAACTTCAAATTGTGAAAATAATTTTTCCCATTTAGAATTTTTGCTTAGACATACATGTAGAAGGTATGCGTCTATGCTTTAATGGTACTTAAATTCAATTAACTTTACATGTACGTTGAATGTATGTTGCTCTTAGAAAATATTTGATTCAAGACCTCCCCCCTTCCACCATTTAATCTGTTGATTATTTCAAATGCTTAATTGCTTGTGAAAGCTTTATTGTTAAATCTCAAAAAACAAAACAAAGTCATCACCTTCCTCCGAACAACCTTTAAAACGTTTGCCAATAATTACAGTTGCATGAAAAATGTACTATATTATAGATAAATCATAGCTTGAATTTTCAATTCAACCCTTTGTCAGGAATATAGAGAAGAAAATTAAAAAGACAAATTATAATTTGAAATAATATAATCCCCTCCGAATATACTTTTATTTTGTCATGATATCATATGCGATATTTACGAGATATTTAACAAACACCTCGTAATCAGGTAATGGAGAAATATTTTAACTTCTTATATTTTCAATAATGTGCATTTTTCTAACCAGATTAATAAAGAATCAAATAATGAATCATTCTAGGGAACATTGTCATTATTTATAATATCAGATTTGTAAAAAAAAAATTAGTAAAAGAGAAAAGAAACTAGAGCCGAGCTCGTTGCAAAGCAACAAGTAGGTCTTCCGTTAGAGCTGTGGACAGGAAGTACCGACTTTGGGTCAAGGTCACTGCACTTTCTTATGTGAAACTTTCTTCTATGTTTCTTATGCTTCTCAGTATGATCCTCCAGTGAATTTTAATTATAAAGTTATGCTTAAACATTTTTTTCTCTGTCAGTGACCTAGATTTGCCAGCAAGACCTTTGATCAGGGTCATGACACAACCTCCAATCATAAGTAATCTATATTTCAAGTAAGAGCCTCCACTGATTTTTATTTACTAATTCATAGCGTGGGAAAGGATTTTTTCTGTCAGTGACCTTGATCTTCAATATGAAACAACTTTTAGTGATTCAAAATGCATAACTCTGACAGGAATTTTACAACTTTTCTATCATTGGCCCTAAATTTATTAAAATTGTCTTATATTTAAGTCATCTGAACCTGCAGACTATTAGCAATTTTTATCAAGTATGAACTTAAACAAAAATTGTCCGATTTGAATTGAAATCATTCAATCTTTAAAAAATGTTTACAAGGGCAATAACTCCTTCTAAGGTCTCTTCATTCAGGCATTTGCTTTATTGTAAAATAGTTTCCCCAATTTTCGCAATTCAAAAGTATCTTTTAAGTAGGAATTAATTAGGAACATTCATCATCAGAATTATGCATTTTAACCAGTTTTTTCATATTTTTTCACAATACTGTTCACAAAAAATGTGCGATTTTTATGTTTACATACACTTCTGTTCATTTATGTTTCGCATCTTAAATAATATGGTGACCTATACATTTTTTGCAATAATTGGAAAGTTTAAAGTATATTAAATGAAAATAAATGCAGTTTTTGTACTTTGAACCTATAAAATTGTGAGGGTGGAAACACCTTAAGTCTGTTGTTGAAAGCTTAAACAAATATTATACACGTGATCCTTTTTCTGAATGGTAAATCACGAAAAAATAAAACCAGAGTCAAATAGCCTTAAAAATAAAATTATTTCTTCCTTGAATATTTCACACACATAATAAAGAGCAGATTTTGATTTGAAACTCAAATATTTCTTTTCAAGTTTCAGATGTTCACAATGCCTTGTAAATTTGCACGATGCACTTTTTTATTTTCTTCCTTTTGAGTAATTCTATCCTGACATATTGTTCTTGTTTCCCGATGCAGTCGAATATTTCTTCCTTTTCTTCCTTGTGTTCATCTTGCTCTTTTTCCTGTTTTTTTTAAATTCCTATTAAGGTCTCCTGTCTGAATATTTTCTTTAATTTAAAGTAAAAACTTTCTTTCATATTTACTTCTGTAACTTCACAAAATTATGTGGAAATTTAACCTCAACAAAATAGAATTCATACACTTTTTAAAGAACTTTCATGTTGTATTTTAAAAGATATTTTGTATACCGCTTAACAGGTTTCTCCACAAGGGGTTCTACCATGGGGGCCCGCCATGGCTAAATTTATGTTTGCAATGGTCAAAAGACCTGCGCTATGGTTTAAATCGGCATCTACCATGATTAAATTTTATTGCATTTTAGTCCTGACCCCTACTTATTTTAATAACTTGAGTAGTTAATTGTGTTTATATACTTCACGTCTAATTAGATCTGATGATCCACGCCTGTCAACTCGACGTGATACGACTCTTCAGATCAAGTTTCTTTTATAATAATATATATTTATTGCCCTACCTTTCGGAAAATATCTGTTTATCCTTCTGTGCTTTGCTTTGAAGCAAGATATACAGTGTATATTTTATACAGAGATACATAATCTCATCATCTCAGTCACGTGATCTCAGTGATATATGTTTCATATTACGAGGAATTTTTATCTTCCTTTTTCTAAAATATATATTTCCTCATCACCATATACAGCAAAACTTGGTAATAACGAAATCGCTGGGACCCTTGAAATTACTTCGCTATATCCGTGATTCGTTATAACCGTACAAGAAATTCATCAAATTTATATAGCTGGGGATCCAAAATGACTTCGCTATATCCGTGTATTCACTGTATCCGTGTTCAGAGTGGTATTTTATTTTCCTGATACTTTTATTGACTTTAATAACTCCAATTTGCCCTTTTACAGTATATTAACAACGCTCTATGCTAGTATTAATAGCTAGATACTTGTACACCTTTTCATATAAAATTAAAATAACTTCTTTAAAAATATTCTTTAAATGAAAACAAATTGAAAATTAACAAATAACTCGCTCAAAAATCAACAAAATATGACAGATGAAATTGTATCGAACAGTTTCTATATAATCGAGATATTTTCCAAAATGCTAAATCACTTTTCAGAGTCCAAATCTGAATGTTTAAGGTAAAAATGAAAAGGACAGAAAATGCTTGTATTTAAGGTCAGACGACACATTCACTAAAAATATATAATTTTTCCTAAGAATTTGACATTGAAGTAAAGGTACTTAACACAAAAAATTAGGGTACCTTACTAGGCATTTGTCCAAGATATCATAGGGTCAAATTTCTTATATAGCCCTTATGGGTAATCTTCTAAATGGCTTACAGCACGATTGTTGGTGTACCTATTTTTAAAATCACTTTGAAAACAATGTAGAAATTAGAAGAGAATGACAAATTTGAAAATAATTTGATATAATACCAAGAGATACAAAACATATATCTGAGGAATATGTCGTCTGACCTTAAAAGAATGTATGTTTGCCCTCTCCTGACTAGGGTTAAAACTTCAGGTCTGAAATTGGTGGAAATTAAAGAAAATCAACATATTTCCGACTAACAACATGAGGAAATTCTGGGTAAAAGAATTTTTAAAACTCGTTTCTTGCAGGCACAAAACAAATTGTGTCAGGCCAGCTTTAGTCGTTTGAGAGGGAGAGAGCAAACAAACAACTTTACAAAGCTGAACTTTGCTAAATCATTTTTTTTTTATTTTTGATAAATGATATTTAATTATAACTTATTTTTTGTACATTGGTGCAAGGAAAACTTTTAAGTTCACTTGAGTTTGAAAGATACTCAACACTCAGCAAGGAAGGTGTTCTGTTTTCTTTGTACTAATTATGAAATTAAATATGAAATTTGCGGTGGAATAATCAACTGTTATCAATACTCTATTGCCATTTAAATGAATGACCTTATGTTATTTTTTTCTATTCTCTCAATTTTTTGTCAATTGATATGCTATCTAAACACACCACAATGATAACTAGATATTTGATAATAACTATTATATCTAATTACCATTTCGTTCTATAAAAGGAATGCGTTTTAAATTTTGTCTAAAATAGAAACGATTCTACAAAAAACATCGAATGGACAGGCCAGAACTGAAATGTTTAATCAGATTCTTTGTCACAGAGCGCTAGATATGTCGCTAAAATACTAACAGAATCTAAAGTATGACTTCTAGAATTACAAGAGGTTTTATTCATACTAAGCAATGCTAGTAATTCAATGAATCATATTATTTACCTTATAATAAAGTATAATCACCAACCTTCCCAAGGTGAACGCTTTATAAAACTCTTCGATATGACTTTATCCAGTTTTAGTCATTGCATACAGCTGCACAAAAAGTTGTAAAATCTTTTTTATACCTAGTGCATGATAAACCCTTTGTTCATTAAAAAATAATATTTGAGTACCCTTATCCTGTTTACCAGCGATCATTTAAGTCACGTGATACATGTATCAGATGAGCTGGGTTTCCCCTTTTTGCCCTCTTAACATTTCCTTGTCATCAGACCTTCAACTAATAAATTTCTACAGCCACTATGAATCTGTCAATCAATCAATCATTTTAACATGATGCTATATAAAGAGCATTGTATAAACCGTAACCTTTGAGTCCACAAAAATATCAACAGTTTAAATAAATCATTTCTTACAGGTTTTTTTCCCTCTTAATATTTCCTTGTCATTAGACCATCAACTAATAATTTTCTTCAGCAGCTCTGAGGAAAATAATACTTTATATAGATTTTATATCAACAACAACTCATTGATCAATCTGTTATGATAAGCAACCGACATGTGTATTTACAATATACCGGTATAATGGGTCCAATATTTATCGGGATGAAAAAGGTTTTAATCATCTTATAATAATTATATTTAAATTAGAACAAATTTATAATTTTAAATGCTAGCCATTTAATGTTCTCTATACACTACATGTACATAACCAAGAATTGTATTATTTGTTTTACTTCTTTGCAATTTTTGAAGCTATTCATTGCCCTTTTTGTTAAAATCGAAAAAAAGCCATATCTTTGTAGAGTTCAATAAACAGATTAAATTAACCTGTATACAGGGTCTTCCGAATATTTTTACGTTTGACCAAAACAGCATAAAATAAGGTAAACATCATACATTCAGATGTTAGCAGAACATGCTGCATTTTCTAGAATTTTTGCTTAATTGTTTTACATTGAATAACTTCAAATATTATTGAGTCATGATTGACTGTCAGCAATTGTTGAAGAGATTTTCATTATTTGAATTATCACTGACTGATAGTTGACAGTCCATGTATTTTTTAAAAATCATTAAAAGCCGAGATTTTTAACCGTACATTTTTCTCAGGTAAGGAGAGGGACTAAATTTTACATGCGTGGCACTCTGAGGCATTGACGGTCGTGCAGACCGTGGGAAGCGCTTATCACTATACACAAACGGTATACACAGGAAGTCCATGAGTATTACCTGTACTGCTTGATGGCCTACTGTTCATCATAAAATTAGTAGAATATTCGACATCGTAAATTAAAAAATATCAATAATTAGTGATAATTGTAAAATTTCGTAATTTCAGACTTATATCTAATATCAAACAAGCAGAAATCTTACAGGCCAACTTTTAGAAAAAAATCTACGGTATGTTGTACGTCACGTGTACAGCAGCAACGACTTGAGTTCGTTGTAAAAAAAAATAATAATAATCATTATGAAATACAGGCCTGGTATAATTTCAGAAGTAAAATACTCATCCTTGTCTGTCCCTTTCAAAATCTTAAAAACTAATCATAATTATGGTAAATATAGTAACAACTGGAGCTTCGATCACGGTCAAATACATGTAGTAACAGTTGCTTGCCGTTTGTAAAAAAAAAAAAGTCGCGTGGTCCTATTTTTAGCAAATGTACATTCTGTATCATATTGTGAAAAATTCGCGATAACGATGGTTTTGTAAAGTTAAAATCGCATACAAGTATGTGTGTATTTTAAGTAAATTTAGATTATAATTCAACAACTTAAAACAAAAATTAAAATATTGCTAACATATGTATTTCTTTCAAAACTATATTTTTAACACCTGTGACCTTGAATGGAGGTAACGGAGGAAACAATTTAATGCAACCCACGAAGTAAGAAATGTTGGGTTATAAAACGGAAAAAAGAGAGAAACTCTTACACTTTAATACTTCTCCAGGCGAAGTTGTCAGATATTTTGATTTCATGCTTTAGTTCCATTACATGCAAAAAGTTGTAACCAGCTTAATTTCACCTTTCTTTTCATTGTAATTTATCACTGCGTCTCAAAACAAGAATCATTCATAACTTTTACGAGTAAAAACAAGATTACATTCACCTATGCCATTTTTATAGGTAAAAATATACACAATCTTGATTTATTTTATTGAAATACAATGAGATAAAAATTCATTTTTAATAATATGTTTCCAATACAGATAATTAATTAATTATAATCAAGCTGAAAATGTTTGCATCGAAATGGCGTCCTTATTGCGATGATAATTTAGCGGTTAACATCAGAAGACCGAAAGTTAATTTGATGGTGGCCACACGTGTCAAACAAGGTGAAGGAGATATACACAGGGATTAGTAGCTAACTGTCAATCAATTTCAAGTACCCAATGATGGACCTTAATTTTTTTTATTGACAGGGGGATAGAGACCAGATAAATCTGGATCGGTGCTTATTATCTCGGGCTTTAAGCAAATACTGACACTCAACACCTTCTTATATAGGTTTGTATTACTAGTATCTAATTAATATTGAGTTATGACTGACACTCTACTCGAGTCGAGAAAGTTCACATCAACCCTCTCATGGGTCACCTTAAATAACTAGTACCATCTTATATACGGAGGTTGTTTAAAAAGTTTGTTGACGGTGTCTATCTTCGTTTTATTACTCACTTAAACTTTTAAATAAGCCCAATATAATATTTTAAAAAAAAATTGTTTTTTGATATGGAAAGCTTCATTCCATTTTTGCCTCATTTTACAGAGAATTTGACTACAGACATTATTTAATGTTTCTTTTGTAACTTGCTAAATTTTTACCTGCACCGCTACCCGATTTGGGCATTCTTAAAATCTGGATAAGTTTTGAATAAATTGTGATATTTAAAAAAAAGAATAATGGAAATAATTCAAATTTATTGTTATAATATTTTTTTTTTAAATTTAGATAACACATGACGTCAAATAAAGAAGTTTTGACAGAAGTCTACGAACTTTTCGAACAACCCTCATATAAAGTTGCTAGAAATAATCTCTTGATGAAAACTTTTTTTTTTTAATTTGATAGTGAAAAATTCTTTACATTCTTTATTATAAAATGTTTTCAAATAAATTGCCCTAAGTAAAATATTTCTTAATCACTGTTTGTTTTCCTTTGGTACAAAATATGAATTTCAGCAACTCTGCGTGCATTTGTTTAAAAGTTGTAAACTTGTATACCGTGAAATCACAAATTTTCACGGGGTTTTAATTTTTGTTGATTTCTAGGAATGACGAGACCCACGAATTCATGTCTAACACGAAATGTAAAATGTTACATAATTACTCATTAATTCTTGAAACAACGAACCAATATCCAAAAGAACCAAGATATATTTTCACCAACTACAAAAAATTGACCCCACGAAAATATTTGGTTTTACAATAGTATTAAGATATGGACTTCATACTGACACACTGGCTAAGATTTTCAATGAATGGATTTATCCTTTAAATAATCATGATGCGACCAATTGGTCATTATACAATTACACTTGCATTGTTAAAGATTTACATACGAACTTGATCTTAGGGCACTCAACCTCAGACCACTAGCAGCGACTGAAGCATGGTTACTGAATATTAGTCCTGTATATTAACATTTTTTTTTAAAAACATATTAAAACGTATTTTTTAAAGTCATAATTTTAACTCGTAGGGAAAAAATCTGTTTAATTAGCATCTTCTTTGACAATATTAATTTTTCTTCATCTGTATTTGTTATTTTTTTCTTTCATAACCTTTTTTTCTTTACATACAATTATTCTACACAAAGTTTGATATTTTTGGTCTCTATAGTGCAAGTGAAACACTTTATTCGGAGTAATATAATATGTAAGCACCGTTTTCCTGTTTTCACATATCATTTCAGTCACGTGATATATGTAATAAACGAATGAGGTTTCTCTTTTCTGCCTTTTTAATGTTTCCTTGTCATTAGGTCTTCAAAATGTAATATTTACAACAGCTACGAAACTGCGTTTAATCAACAAGTCAATTAACCCCTTAAATGTCATAAACGTATTTCTACGCATCTGACTTGAAAAACGAGTATACTCTCAACGTCCATTAAAAAAATACAAAATAAGATAACTTCCGAAACATCAGAGGTGGGATCATAAATCTTCACACCCGCCGTGTGCTCCTTGTTATAATCAGGAAATAACGGAAATCCGTGGTCAATTCAGAGTATAAATAATGGACTAACAATTGGTATGAAAAACGTCCGTCAGCATTTCATTCAATGATAAATTGTATTTGTTGACAAGGTCATTGTATCGACCATAGAATTTACGAAATGATTTCAAACGAGACTGTTGATATTCTTGTTTCATCAACTTGCTTGTCAATAATTTACCTCGTTTAATTTGTTCATACGTATTCTTGCCATTAATGCATATAAATACTCCGTATGCAGGTGATGAAGGTATATTGCTGCATAAGAGCAGAGCAAACACGGACCTCCGAAACATCAGAGGTGGGATCAGGTGCCATGGAGGAGTGAGCATCCCCTGCCGACGAGTATACTGTAAAAAACGAGTATACTGTGAAAAAAATTCATAACTTCGTAAAATAAATCTTGCACCATTGGAAAGAGAAAATAATAATGACAGCATGTTAAAATGATTTTTTATTGGTTGTACCAGTTTTTTTTGCTAGCTTGAGTTAAACTATTTGAGCGATTTTGCCATTAATGCATCAATGCTGGGGTAGCAAATGCTAATTTCTTACCTCCCAACCCCGAAAAATACTTGTAAAAAATGTACAACATGCTCAAAATTTTCAACACAATACAAAAATATATTTTCAAATATTTAACTAAGAAATAAAAGAAATGGAGTATTCTTGAATAAATGGAAATTCCAGTATGATTATGGCGTATTTTGTTGCCATGGCAACTTAAATGCTATTTTTTTTTAAATCACTTTCAGAAACTACACAATCCCTGTTTTCCGAATATATTCATTGGTATATACAAAATTTACAAGAAATACTAAAAAAATGCATTGATATCTTCATTAATATCAATTTGTGTAGAAATTCTTACAATCTTTGTAAACAAAGGTGTTAAGTAAACAATATACTGCACATATAATTTGTGAACAATCTTAAGCGTACTAACTTGATATGACACCAACATCTTAGTCACGTGATATATGTAACAATGAAATGGAAGTTTTTTTTCTAGTTTTTTTTAAAAATATATTTTTTAAATATTTGCTTGTCAACAGATATATATGATACCTCAAGCATTTTTATACAACAAAATACTGTATACCAGTCAATCAAATCAGTTCAGATCTATGATTTTTATTACGATATGTGTGAACAAGTTTAAAACAAGTCTTTTTCGTTTAATATTCTACATTTTTTATGCTAATCTTTTTTAAATCCCTTTGATTTGAAACGATTTGTGTGTTGGATATCCTAAGAACTTTGAGATGATATTGTAATACAGGATTTCGCTAAATTTTCATTTGTTTATAAACTTATGAATAATGACTAAAATTTCAAAAAGTCACTTCCGGTTTTGAGTTATTCTGTAAATCAACATTTTCGTTTCCGTAAAGGCTCAGAGAACAAAAGCTTTCGCAGAAATTTTACTTATTTTAGATAACAGAGGATTGATCATGCAAAAATTTCTGCTTTCAAAATGGCGCTATACAGTTTAGAACGCCTAAAAGAGTAAAAATTTACAGATATTTTCCTTTTAACAAAAACTAAAAATATTTTGTTAAGATCAAGTGAAAAAAATTGTGGCAAATTACAGGCGCTTTCATTTGATATCAAAGCGCCCCTAAAATAAAGGGATCTTCGCCCTTGAAAGTAAAAGTTTAATATCTCAAAAAGTATTGATATTAAGCAAAGTTGTTCAAAAGAAGTAAAAAATGTATACAAAATACGTCCACGAGTTTTGTACTTAAACCGACACATGGTATTGTTTTTGTTTTGAAGATTTTTGGATATCATATAAATACATACACCTTTTCATACAAACTTTCATTCAAAAGACCAAATATATACCAAAAATGTCGTGTGCTTGCAAAAATGTTAGTTTTGGAGGATTAAACCATTTTTCGACTTCATGAGAGGTAATTCTTTTCCTTTTCAGTTCTTTTTTAACGATGGAAACTTTCTTATAAAACCATATTTTATTGTAAAATCTCTCAAATATAAACAAAAAATGACAGATGAAATTGTATTAAGCTACATTGTATTTCCATATGATCCAGATCTGTTAATAAAAAATTAAAAAAATGTTAAATCACTTTTCGGAGTCCAAATCTCAATATTTAAGGGAAAAAAAAACTAAAGGCGGACCATCTTTTAAAGAACGTCTGTTTGACCTTTTCCTGACTTTGGGTTAAAACTTTATGTCGTTAAGTACGTGGATTTTTTTCAACATAGTTGTTGCATGACAAGATGACGAAGATCTGGGGAAAAAGGTGGCCTTGGGTAAATAATTATCATTTTATATAAATTAAAGTTATATATTTTTTAACATTGATGCACGTCAAAGTTCACATGCTCAAAGGACAAAAAAATCTTTAAGTTAACATCTGTCAATAAAGGATTTTTTTAATTTTGAATGCAGTAGGATCCTCTAATCCTCTATATACTGTATTTGGAAAGATTTCTTTATACTTCTTTATACTAATATGTAATTAGATTGATCTGCCCTTTTTATCTGATATTAAATAAACTGAGACTTGGAATGAATTAATGATATCGTAATATTTTAAACATTAGTATGTATTATACATAGATGTAGTAAGTGGTTACTTATTAGAGTCTTTTCCTGTTTAATTTAGCAGCTGATAGTATTATTTTTGTTCATCTTTTTTTTGTAGTATTTAGAATATTTATTTCTGAACTGTATCAATAGAAAATGAAAAAAAAGAAATAAATCAATCGAGTTTTTATCTTTTGTCGCTTAATATTTTCATGTCTAACCATTATTTCTCTTTAGTTTGTAGAGTATCAAAGGGTCTAATTTCCTACTTATAAGCTCGTTGCCTAAATGTCAATTTGCTTCAACAAAATTATCATACTGCATGACAAATTTCAGTCAGATACATAATAATGCTAAAAGCCCACAGACAAATAAACTATTTTGGTCTCTTGATCAAATTAACCTTTTTCAGTATAAACGACCATTCGTACAGTAATACTAAGCTAAAATCTATGCATTCAGAATAAAGAAAATTATATGAAGTGTCATTTTGTTAAAAGGAAATAGGTTTTCCTCTTTTTACTGGATCAAGCCATCAACTTCCTATGATTTCAAACAGAAAAAAAATCATATAAACAAGTTCATCTAAAAGAAATATGTGCACATTTGCAAGTGTAAACATGTTGAATTAAATTAAACCTTCTGTTACGTATCAAAAGAGAATGAATAAAATATAACAGCAAACGTTGTTTAGGAACGTTGTCTCTGCAGAAATAATTCCTGGGTCCAATTTTACCAAAAAAAAAAATATTTTCGTTGAAGGCTAATGACTTCAGCTTTTCTAACATTAAACATTTACTTACTGTATTTTTTTAAAAATATTAAAATCTTTATTCATTAGCATATTTCTTATCTCTTCAAAATCTTTTATATACATACCCATGTTCAAATAAAATTCAAGAAAAAATATTCGCTACATCATTTTGATTTTAATCATAAATTGTAAAACGAGACTCTGTGTCTTATTCAGAAAAAGCAACATATATTGTTTACATAGTACTTATGATATATATATTTCTATATGGTGTGCTTAACGAGGCCGAGTCTAATTAATTCTACCCTAGGGGTTTTGATAATTTTTAGTTAATTAATTTTCACTGTTATATTTATTGTTTTAAGATTAAAAAATCGAATGTTTACCACCCCGATTACTTAGGGGATCATCTCAAAAGTTGTCAAATTTTACTATTGGATCTTATGGAATTTGTTGGAAAAGCGTCAAATTATCACATTTTCCTCATATTTTTTGTACATGTATTTCTGCCCTAGAGTTTTTCTTCTTCAGTGAAGTAGATAAAATTTATAATTGTAAAAAGTCACCAAATTGTGAAATTTTAAAAAAAAGTTGACCATCTAGTTTGGTCTAGGTCTTGAATTACAAAATTTATTTTTTGGATGCCTAATACCTCTACAATTGCCATATTATAGTATAAATACTTATCGGTGCAGATATTTTTTATGGTAAAAATAGCAATGATTAGATTGCTAGTATGCTTTCTTTGTGTCTATGTTAACAGTTTTTAGCATAATATCCATGGACGTCTGCGAATATATAAGCGAGTCATTCTTAAGCGTCGGGCATTGCTTACAAAATCGGAAAACAGTGACGTCATTAGGGCCATTTCGGCGTTTTTTCCAAATTATTGTAGTAAATTTACATTTTTAGACCAGTAGGCGTGACAGATAATGTTAATGTTATATTGCAATCACAATATTTGTGGGAGGTGCACTGTCTCACATATGACTGCATGAAATTAAAAAGCTCCGCATAAGTGCACACTCGAATTAGACTCGGCCTCGTTAAATCTGATATCCTATTGTTTGGAATATTTAACTTTAATTTACAGAGGCAGATATCAAATATGATGGATGTTCTAGTATTTTTCTCCAAGTATATTGTATATAACTTTTATTATTATTGAGAAATTTACAAGCAACAGCTGTTTATGATCTTTACTTCCTCATACTGTCGTTATTTAGTTACTTGCAGGAGTTATCTATCCTGCAGTTCTTCTAAATAAAAAAGTGTTTTAAGTATAATGGCTAAGATTTTTTTATCATTCATCGTGCATTTAATTTTTCTTTACCTTTTAAGAAGCTTTAAAACCGTGTGCTAAATGCAAGTATTTAAAAGATACATTTGCATATTAATATAGATTCTTAATTATGCCTCTCTAAGCATAAACAATACATCATGCTTAGCCATGTCAGGTTAAGAGGAAAAAAGATATCGTCTGTGACCTTTTATACATCCTGAAAATACGAAGTGAATATTTAAAACAATCCTTTAAGGTATATAAATTCAGCTACCGGTTTTTCACAGAATCTATAATTCTCTTGCTTCTTTTATTAATCAGCATATTTGCAGAATCATAATTTAAAGAAGTGAAATTAGTGTTTTAAATCACCTATTTTTAGGAGAACAATTTTTACTTATTTCATATATGTCATGGATATAATGTCATGTATAAATATGCATTTTATACTTTTTTTATTTGCCTGAGAAAGCTAAGTTCTCATAATTATCTGTCTGTAATTTTATTTTTGTACCAAGAAAATTTATGTCGCTAAGATATCTAGAAATTTGTAAAAAAATGCTTCTAGAATTGTGCAATCCTGTTTAATACACACAGTATTTATTATTAAATCTTGAACCAATATATATTTTATGAATTTACATCTTTCCAAAACTGCTGTTTGACCGTTGTTATTTTTTTTTCATACATGATTTTAATGATGATGATAACATTAAATTGATATGACTCTGAATTTTCTGCCTCATGAGAAAAAATGCAAATTACAGAATTTTCTATCATTTTTCATAATTCCCAGAAAAAAGAATATGATATGGTAAATTGAAATGCCGTCTATAACGACATATATTTGTCTTTGTTTTGTATTTGTTGTTGTCTCTTTTAATTTGTTGTGTGTGTTTGTGGGCTGTGGGGGCGGGTCTTAACATACTTTTAAAAAGTACAACTTTTTTAACCGTAGATGCAATTCAGCTTCTCCTTTCATTGAAAAAAAATATAAGTACTGTTATCCTGTTTTCCAGTGATCGTCCCTGGCACGTGATGTATCCATCAGATGAACGTAGATTCTCCATTTCCCCTCCTTATTATTATATCCGTATCAACAGACCTTTAAATATCTATTTTCTGTAAGAGTACGGTCAATCAATCTATCAATAAATCAATCTAAGAATAAGTTGAAGATAAGGATAAATGATCAATTAAATCGATACTACATATATGCCAGTTTTAAACAGTAGTTTATGATTCCATGAATTTGTTAACAACTTTAAGCATGTAATGATAAATGCTTCCTTTGACAATCTATATAACTATTTCTGAACAAAATGCTATACCCTTTCTCACGAAAACGTTTTCTTTTAATGTGACACTGATATGCGTGTTTGATATTTTTTTATTTCTTTGTGCATCTTGCAGTATAAATATAATATCTAAGCCAAAGAAAAATAGCATTTTGAACATCAGTATTTTCTTCAATTAATCCTAAAAAATGTTGGATATTTAAGAAGCCTCATGTTTAGCTTAATTGTGCGCAATATTTATCGGGTTATATAGTAGTTCTAATGCTCACCATTTCATGGCCCTCTATACACTACACACTTTAGCTTTTGATTTCTGGTCGTTTAAAGGAAATTTTAAAAGCCCGTATTTGTAATTTTGTTGGAACTGAATAAACTGCTACATGTCCATGTACATGTATCTACAATGCACAAAACGGTTTGCAATCAAGTCGGATATTCTCAATATTTCTATAGAAGACCAAAACAAATTCTAAGTAAACATAATACAGAAAATGTTGAATGTTCTAGAATGTTATACATATATACCTAATTCTTTAAATTGAGTGATAGCTGACTGTAAACAAATGTTATTTGGGTTTAACTTCCTCATTCTATCCTTTCATTGACATATTGGAGTTATCTTTCCTGCATTTGTGCTGATGGAGCACTGCTTTGAGTGTTAAAACTAAGGAGTAATTATTCATCAGATAATTTATATTATAAACACTGAATTTACTGTATTAAGAGGTTTACTTAAAACAACATTCAACTAAGTATTGTGACCTTGCTTCTCTTCAAACATTCGCAGCACAGTTAAGGTTACAAATGGAAATTTGCTTATATATTTTTTATATTGAGGTGTAAGGAATAAAAAATACATACTTTATTTTCCTCTGTCATTGTACAACTTTAAAAAAAATGGTAAACTAGGAATTCACTGATATCAAAAATATGTAATGTGGTTTAAATCTACATGTTGGGGACATTTGGATATTTTATTTAGACTTGTCAAATGATGTCGACGTCACATGACTTTGGCAATTTTTACACAGTTTAGAGGTCATCTAGAAATTTTTTAATGGCATAACCAAGTTAAAAATCTTAACATTTATTTTATATAATTTTCAAATAATATGTATTTTTGAAAAAACTAGCTTTATATAGATTCCCTTTTTTAATTGTAAAATTTAATTTATTGGACGTGCAGGTTGAATATTTTGCTGGTATTTTTTTAAATATAGCTATAATTAATTCATTTGCAAGATTTCAAGAGGTTCGCACACTTTTCAAATAACTTGATGCTTTTGAGTTCATGTTTAAAATTTTGAAAGATACATTGAGGGTATGCCCTTGCAATAAAAAAAGTCGATATTAGGCCCCTTCGCATTAAATTTTCAATGGATCTGCAAACAAACACACGACATTATCGCTTGTCTGGAGAATGCACGTACAGTTTATAAATAAAATACTAAAATATACATAACATCCAAGTTAATGGCTATTTATTTTACTTCAAATAATATTTTATTTGAGAACAAAAGACATTTTTCATTGTACAAAATGTATCATTCTCATGATTTACTGTGTACAAACTGCGTCATTTTTGCGACAATCTTCAATGTGACAAGTTGCATTAATCGATTTTTTTAAATTTATATACTGTTGTGTGGGATAAAAAGGTCAAATTTGATTGCGTGTAATCCTTTGTATGTAGTGATACAGCTATCCAGCTGTTTGAAATAGCAAATAATTATTTTTTAATAATTTAAGATTATATTATGTGTGACGTCACAGAAACATTTACTTAAAACAACATTCAACTACTTATTGTGAAATTGCTTCTCTTGAAACATTGTTTTTTATGTCCATAATATTACATATTAGAAGTCAAACCAACACTAACTCTCGAGCTATATGATTTAGGGAGAGATTATACAACAAAAATGAATCCCAGTGTTCGTATAAATTTCTTGGCCTAATTTCACTGAAAACAAAAAATTCTAAAGTAAAAAGAAATTGAAAACCTTCTCTGGTGTTAAAAATAATTCCCTTCTGAAACCACCCTTTTAAATCTATACAAATAATTTTCTCATCAAATCCCATTTTTGTGAAATTTTGAATAAAAAATAGGAAATTACACTGCGAAACCTATTCATTATACTCATTTGAACATGAGCCAAGTTGTTATTATCATTTTTTTGACATGAGTTTGTTTGTATCATCTGTTCTTAAACAAAGCTTAAACCTATACAAACAGCGGTGAATCTGTACTTTACCTCGATATGCTTTATCCCCATTTAAAGCAATATGAGCTGCAAATTTGATGTCAGATTTTTTTCTTGCGAAAATTGTATATAACTATATCAGTGACATGCAGAGAAAAACTAGAGGTACTATAAGCAATGAGCTCACTGAATGATACCCCCGCCTCCCATATGGATAAAATGGCAAAGTCCATGTTTTGCTGTGCCCGGGAAACCCATAATATGTGTCGGATCAAAAAGTAGAATAGGAGGTGCACAATGCCAATATGTAATAAAGATTCCATCAAAGTTTCATTAGATTTCACTCAGTGGTATAACAGGCGTTGCGGATAAGAGATGGGTACTCCAAAGCGTAACAGAGAGATGGACAGAAATATGGACCGACGGACGTACAAACAGCTATACGGACGGACGGACATACTGATTATAGTATATCCTCCCACTTTTCAAGCAGGAAGTATGATAATGTGAAAGGGAAGGGGCATTGACAGTTTCAGCCAAAATTTCATTTTCATTTTGACAAATATTAAACTGGGTTGTTTCTAATGATCACCAACAATTTGAACGTAATTTATCAAGATACAAGACAGATTTAAAGCTCAAACCCTTTTTATGTAAACAAGGTTTATGTTATTTTTTTTTTTACATAGGTTGATATACTAATAAATGTTCGATCAAAGTAATTAATTTACATAAAAAAGTTAATTTTGAATACGATTCGACATTTTTTATTGATCTGCTGAATTTCATTTTGTTATAAATGTGATATTTTCTATATGTAAACAAAAAACACTGCACGAGCCTTGTTTACATTATGAAGAACTTTGAGTTCTTTATTTCCTTTGTTAATGAACAAATGATGTTCAAATTTTTGCTAATCATTAGAAGATGCCTCAGGTAGGAAGTGTTAACATTAAAATTGATTTTTAAAAAATCAGTTGAATCTGAATCTATGCCCCTTTATTAAACTGCTTTAAAAATTTGATCATATTTGCGATGGAAGAACTATGTATAAGCTTTCATTGAGTCAAAATTACATAATTGTAATCCTGTACAATAATGATTTCTTATAAAACTATAAATTAGATTGTTTATATAAGCCTTTTTCCTACTTTTTTTTAGTCTAATTAATAATTAAGGTTTAAGTTATATACGACTTCATCTTAATAACATATTTTAACAGCAAAATGGAATTTTCAAAAATGCAGCTCATATTGCTTTAAACCGGTATATAATGCTTTATTGTTTTTAGCCCCTCCTTACTTTCGGGACATGATTTGGACAAGAGATTTTCTATATCCCTACAAGAGGTTAACGTGAACATTCACTGAACGGATTTGAACTCAATTTTACCTTGAGTGGTTAGTTGTAATTGGTCGAGAGAGAGAGAGAGAGAGAGAGAGAGAGAGAGAGAGAGAGAGAGAGAGAGAGAGAGAGAGAGAGAGAGAAGTATACATTATGGTCTGCAAATTGACTTATCGTGTTTTTATCTCCAAGTTGATTCCATAACCAAGAGCATGTTCTATCTGCAAAAATATAAACATCCAATATCGACCGGGACATTGTTGAAACACCATTCATCTGTCCACTGGTATAGGGTGATTTTTCATATATCAGAAAGAAATTCTTGAGGAAAATTTTATACTCATTTTATACTCATTTACAATACAAAAAGTAGTAAATGATCAGAAATTGAAATTAGACTAGCTATATACTTGCTTCTTTTAAAATAAAATTTTCTCCTTTTCGCATGCATTTGCTAAATGCAATCTAATCTAAAATAATTTAACGAGGCCCGATCTAGTTAAAAATTACGAAAACGGAATGATAAAAAATTTTAATTTTTGGAAATATTTTTGTATTTATTATGCTAAAAGAAAATAGAATGAAATTTTGTTACCATGCCTTTATTGTAGTATAATGGGGGCACTATCAAGATATAGACCATTTTTCGTGTTTTTATACACAATTACATAGTAAAACTCTCCAAAAAACATAGAAATTGAAATTTAAAAAAAAAATACACGATGAAATGTTTTGTTTTTCACATATATCATGCAATTTTCATTCTTCTCATAAAAAATGAGAAAGAGAGTGAAAAGGGGACATATCAAAACACAAAATTAGGATTTATTTTATCCGACTAGATATGAAATAAGTCGCCGTGGATTAACATAACATCAACAAACAACTACAATACTGTATTAGTTTCTTAAAACTAAATAATTCTTACATTCTGAAATAATTTTCTCTTATTTTTTTCTTAAAAACATTGTTATACGTGGGAAGAGACAATTTTACTAATATCATGTAATACATGTACGTGTATATAGAAAAAAAATATATATATCGGGGGTTGCATTTAAATGATTCATAGACTGATTTATTTAAAATCAAGCTAATCCATGCATATTCAAGTCCTCAATAAAAAATGGTGTGTATAAACACTTTAACACGTTCAAGGAGAAAGACTAAAATCGTTTACTTTTGGTTGTAGTGCTTGTTTTTTTTAACTCACAAATTGAAATAAAAAAGGTAAAATTAATGCATATGTACCAAGAAATTGATACCTCAAAATAAATCATGATCCAAAGTTGTTTATTAATTAAAAATATTTTTTTTAAAAATGTAAATGATGGAAATACCAGCTTTCAACATGTACATTCTATAGAGCTACCAGGTATGCAAGATCAGCGAAGCATTTTAGCGCAATTTGACGTCATTTTAATAAGTTATTGTGTTCAATTGTGACGGCAGTTAAGAAATTCTTGAGGAGTTCAAATTTTTCATTGGCTGAATCATTTTATAACATAATTGCCTACGTCACAATTCAAAATGTCAAAAACGTATTATTTGAGACTTTTCAAATAATGCTTAATTTGAAACCTTATTCTGGAGGGAAAATTGTCTTATTGTTTACTGAAATTATTATATCTCCTTTATACGATATAACAAAACTTGCATTTGCTATAATGCAATAAAGCGTAATCTATGTTAAATATTATTTTCAAGTATCCCTTTAAAACAGATGTTTAGTAACTCTATATTGAAATGACAGTTAAGTTTTTTTTTGTTTAGGTGTTAATCATATTATACTAAGGTTGTCTGGAAAAATCGTGGACAAGTTGTCTAGATTGAAAAAAATATTCATCACTGCGTTCTGAAATTTGTACTACTCTTTAGTGAATTTTCCATCAATATATATATATATATATATAGCAAATTTCAAATAGATATATTCATAAATAAACAAATTGTGAGATTTTATATCATCTGTTACATCGCCTTATGGTGCAAGGATGATATCATCAATGTGTCGAAAGTATCGTCAAGTGTTACGTTTTCTCTGCTGAAAAGCTGGATAAGACCCACTTAAATTTAGGAATTTTATTGATTTACATACTTGCGTTTCACTTTATTCTCCTAAGCAGTCGAGGAACCAATCTCGCAAATAAATAGGACTTTCTGAAGATTTGTTATTAAGTTATAGACAGTATTCTTACTGTCATTCAACTGAATAGACAATCAATTGCAAATATTGATGATTTGCAGTGACAGCGTCTTTTGCTTTTTACAATTACTGTTTGTTCGTATGTTTTGCTCTAGCAGAGGACTCGATCAAAGAATATTCTGCTCAGAAAACTCCCTCTTCAATTGTATACAAGGGATCTAGTGATATTTTAAATATTTTT
>NW_026927063.1:0-29526 GCF_032062105.1 Saccostrea cuccullata | reverse complement strand
ATTCATAAATAGCTTTAATTCTTGCTTTCAAAATATTTCATGTCCGATCTAATCTTGTTGCTATTGAGAACACTACATGCCTCACACGATCCTCTTTACAGAGTTATGTCCCTTCTTAGCATTTAATTTAAAGATTTAAAATACGTAGGGTGTTTTCTTTACTTTAAATTATTTTTTTATATGAACAATAATATCCAATGTAATTTTTTATTTTAAAATAGATTGAACGTAAACGTTTTCTTGAAAGGTTTAATAGAGAAAAAGGAAAAATTATAGAACATTGATTTAAATTATCATGAGTAATCAAAGCTGTCTCCGGAGAACGGTTGGTATATAAAGAAAGTAATAAAATATATTACTGGAGTGAAAGCAGTTTTGGTTAAAGTTGACTTAAAAATAAAATCCACAAAACAAATCAATGCGTATATTAAAAATGAAAATGTCTAATTGAAAAAGTAAGTAAACAAAAGATATGTTGAAATTGAATGTTGTGGAAATTGAACATGTAATTGGTATATCAATTTCAAGTGTATCCAACATCCAAACTTCTCCACCAATTACCCTGTAGCTTAGTGATAATCTATTGAAGCTGCAGAAATGTGTACGTTCATATAAAAATCAGCCGATGATGCTACTAGTCAAATACTGTTATGATTCTAAACTCTTTCAAAGTGTCTTTTTTTCCCTTTATATATTGAAATCTTTCGAATTGACAACCTTGGCTTTGTAAACTAACACCAAATACAGAATAGGAATGGAAAGTTAAAAATATATCTAATACATTTTATCGTCATTCTGTACCCCCCCCCCCCCCCCAAAATCGAAACGAAACCTCTGCCTCCACAAGTAGACGTCTTTTTGACATTACGAATATTATGAAACAAAATTATAAAATTGATATACAATTCAAGCATAAAACTTTTATCAGATTTCATCAGTTGAACCCACCTCCTTACATGTACCCCTATCCCAATCCAAAAATTAATTTATTACAACCCCTTCCCCTTATTGTCGATATACAAATAGATGGTCTAACATAATTTTACAAAAAAAAGTAACCATTCTTGCTTGATTAAAAGAAAATAATAATAAGGCCATCTTTAAAAAGTTTAGTTGCCCTCTCTCTCTCTCTTTCTCTCTCTCTTGACCTGATTAACATTTTTAACTTTCCGAGCGAGATATAGATATATAAATTATATATGTACATATATATTTAACTCCTCTTATCCTGTCAATTACAAAATAAAAAATTTTCTTGGGAAAAAAAAGATTTTCAAACTTTAATGCTCAGCAAATAATTTTGGTGTGTTCTCATTTCGCCTTAATAGTGAAAAACAAGTAAGAAAAGGTTAAAAAGAACTCGGGCGAAATGGGAATTTTAGTATTTGTAAATTTTATTACTCGGTTGATACAAAAAATCAAATGATAATTTTTTTTATTGAATTTAACAGTTAACGGAAATATATGAATACAGTGATTGAAATAATACATGTAATAATAAAAATTTCTTTATGCTAAATATATTAAATCTTCATCACCTTTATTTACCCGAGAGCGTACTAAGGCGAAATGGGAATGTTAAATTTAACAGTTAAACACCCAATTTTATGTTAACGCCCCCAAAATCTAACTGATTCAAGATCAATAATTTACCGCCTGTCAATCATTAAAAAAACAATAGCTTCTGATTTGATTGACAGGCCAGCTACCCGTGCTACCTGATAGTCTGAGTTTGTGTCTTTTGAAACCGATTGCCTGGTCACACGTCAAACACTTTCATGTAGCCGCCTTGTATACACGGGGGTTAAAAAAAAAAATCTTGGTAAAATTTTATTTTAAAAACAATTGAGAGTAGATAATTAAAACAGGATTTCATAAAATATTTGCTTTTAATCTCAACGGCTATATAAAGTATATTGTATTCTAGGCGATATGTCGTCCAAGATATCTGCTGTAGAATTTAGACCAGTCCGTGCACAGAAACAACGCTATTTGCCGATTAATATTGGAATATGATAAATAAGGAAAGATATTTAGCACAAACCGCACGGATAAAAAGTTCATTTATCCCATGTTTTATCTACGTATATATGAATACAATCTATACCATATTCTGTTGTAAAGTTCTGAAATATCAGAAACAGCTGAAATGTCAGAAATAGCTAGGAGATTCGAGATTGTAACTTTTACATGTAGTTCGAATTTCCTAACATCTGTCAATACCAAATATTCTAATTTAAAAAGTGAATATATACAGCCAAAGATCAATTCTTAAAAGTATAAAAGAAATCTTGCAAACAATAAAAAAATTTAAACACACGAACACCCGGAAATGGTAAATATTTTCAACACTATTGTTGATTAGAACGTAGGCAATATTCCTATTGAGGTACGGTACATTGTATATGTTCACATTAGGCCTACCTATGAATGGAATTTTTCTTTTAATTTTGGTATTTACACAAGTTTAATTTAAAAAAAAAAGATATTTTTACTTTGTAGTTTTTCTCTGTGTTCTTTTCTTTAATTTGTCATTTTTTTTAAATATAAAAACGATATTTCTTTATAATTTTTTTTTCATTAGATATCGCTGAAAATATTTATAAATAAATTTCATATTGAAATATTTCAATTATTTCAAGTAGTATTACTCAAATTTAGACATGAAACACAGAATGTTGACCCTGATCAACAGACACAGACTTCCTGTGTACTGCTACGTGTATATAGATTTTTGACATCTTGGGTATTGGGGGTCTCCAGGTAAATAACACCACTGTTACTTGGACCACTCCCCCTCCTCAGGTAACCGTACGGTAAAAAAATTGGGTCTTTAAGGCGAGATGGGAACAAACCGTAATTTTTCCCCGAGTCGGGAGAGTGCAAGCCATACATGGCCTGACCTTTGATTACAAGCTATATAGCTGATTATCATTATTAAATTATATATTAATTGCATGAGTGTTGAAACTTGAAAAAAAAGTCTGAATTAAAAAACTCATCTATTAGTGTTGGCATGAAAATTATGATTTGAATTTTCAAGAGGTCTAAAGAAATTTATTGATTCTGAAAAAATTTTATAAACCTTTTTAAAGAGCGACCTGATTGAAGCCATTAATGGGTTCCGATTTCACACCTTTGTAAATATATTGGGACATTCAGCCGAATGTTCTAACACCTCTCAGAATTTCAGCTAAACGATGATATACACATATATTCAAGAATTCATATATCCACACTGACTAATCACGACACGGGCCATTTCCTGTTTATTATCCATTTGTGTATATAGCTTGCTTCAGAGTAACAAAACTCTAAATATTATTTTAAAAAGTTTTCGACATAAAAAGCACAATTCAAAGTGTTGATTAATAAACATACAAAAATGTAGCTTTACTGCATTATAAAAAATAGCTGATAGGCTAAAATTATTAATTTATAAGTTAAACTAAGTGATTAGCTGTTAATTAAGAGTTAAGTCACAAAATGGGCTAATTATTGAGTTATTACCAATGTAAAACAAATCTTGATATTTGTTCACATTTGATAAATAAAAATTTCAAAATATTTGAAAGTTGGGCATCATGGTTTGCTCATTCAAAGATCTATTGACACTTGTGAAGCTAAAATCACACTCTTGGGAAACAGGGCTACAACGCCTGCGCCGCGCACCTGCAACCTATCAGACCTTCAAACTCTTTCATTTATAATTAATTAACCAGTTTTTTTACCAGTTTATTAACATCTCTTTGGTTGTTATTTAACAACATTAATATAACATATATACATACATGCGTGAGCTGGTGAGCATAACATATAACATATATACAAAGTGTGCTTATAATCAAGTATTTCCATATATGTTTACATTGATGTTAACCTGGAGGTTTGACTCTCTCGTTTAAAATTTTAATAAAAGAACAGAGTTTACTCAATATTCCAACATTTTTTGAAGAAAACAATTCATTAAATTTGATAATATTTGGTCTTGTAAAATAATATTTCGGAATGTACAATTTTCTTTCATCTTTTAATTTTTCACAACATAAAATATAGTGGAATTCATCACCAAGATCATTTTTGCATAAAAGACATATTCTATTAATTCTTTCAATACCTTCCCATCTTCCTGTTTCAATGGGTAATTTATGGTTCGCTGTTCTAAATCTAGCTAAAATTTGTTTCTTATAATTATTTAACCTGCTATCTACATAAAATTGACATCCAAAGTGTAAATTTGTAAATAGATTATATGTCACACCTTTTGAAGAGTCTTTACAGGTTGAATTCCAATTTTGTTGAAACTGATCTAGTAATTTTTGCTTCAAACTTTTAATAAGCCAATTTCTATTAAATAATTGATTCTGGTTCCAAATATTACTATATCCACAATTGTCTAAAATTGATTTCAAATTCTTTAACCATTTAGATTCATGTCCATTATCAAATTTTGCACGAAGTAATTTATACATTAAACAACAATATTTTGATTGTTTTCCATATAAAATTTTTGACCAGTATGCAATAATTCTTGTTTTGATATGTATACTTAAAGGTACTCTACCTAATTCACCATAGATCATAAAATTTGGAGTACTTGGTTTTAAATGAAAAAGCATTTTACAAAATTTTAAATGTACTCTTTCTATCATTTCAACATTACCATAACCCCACACTTCACAACCATACAATAAAATTGGAATTACAATCTTGTCGAACAAATACAATTGGTCATAAAGAGAAAGATGTAATTGGTTACCTTTTTTTAAAATACCATACATAGCTTTCGTTGCTCTTTCAGTAGCATATTGTTTTGTCTTAATAAATGAGCCTGTTGTTGAGAATATAATTCCTAGATATTTGAAATGTTTAACAATTTCAATTTCTTTGTTATTGTAATAAAAAACTTTATGCGGTATACGTCCCTTTGAAAAAATCATTATTTTTGTTTTTTCTATATTAACTTCTAGCTTCCATTTTTCACAATACAATAAAAAATTGTGCAACTGATTCTGTAAATCTTCGGGTGATTCCGATAGTAAAACTGTATCATCTGCATACAAAATAATCAGCATTTTTAACAAGACACCAAGTTCTTTTTCAATCTCATTTGATATTGTTGAGATACCAATATTGTTATGTGCAATTAAAAAAGATTCTACATCATTCAGAAATAAAGCAAATAAAAAGGGCGATAAGTTTTCCCCTTGTCGTACCCCTATTTTGCATGGAAAATATTCAGTAACCATATCATTAACAGCTATTCTGGATTTACTTTCAGAGTACATTTTCACTATAACTTCAAAACATTTTCCGGTAATATTATTTTGAATGAGTTTTTGCCATAGTCCTATTCTCCATACATTGTCAAAAGCAGCCTTAAAATCTATAAATGCACAATATAGTTTCTTTTTCAATAAAAAGGATAATTCGATTAGCGATTGTAAAGTAAAAATGTTATCTATTGTAGAATAATTTGATCTGAAACCCCCTTGATTTTCATTTAGTATATCATATTGCTCGGCATAATTATTTAATCGTTTAGCTAAGATGGATGTGAATAATTTACCCATGCAACTCAATAAAGTTATAGGTCTATAGTTTTCAGGGTCATTGTCGTTCCCCTTATTTTTATAAATAGGCAATATATCACCAACAATCCAAGCTTCAGGTAAAATTGCTGAGTTAAAAACAATATTAAATAACATAACATATACCGGTAACATAATACTAGCAGAGGATTTTATGTATTCATTATAAATTTCATCACTTCCAGAACTTTTGTTATTTTTAATATTTTCAATTGCGTGTTTTATCTCATCTTCAGTTATCACTGAGTCTAGTTCTTCATTTGTATATGTGTGTCTAATCTCATTTGATAGTGGTTCGTCATTATTTACATCACCATTATTGACGTTTTTAAAGTAATTGTAAAATTCATCAATATTAATATCACATTTTTTGTTGTTCGGCCTTTTATTAATTATTTTCCAATAACTTTTTGGATCGTTACTTCTCAGTTTTCTAATTTTTTTCATAATTAAATTTCTATGTTTTTTCATACTTTTATCCATAGTATTTTTATATTTACGTTCATTGATTCGTACTTCTTCTTTTAAGATGCTTGAACGATATTTCCTAAACATTCGTTTTGATTTCCTATATTTTTTTTGTGCTATTTTGCATTCTTTATCAAACCATTCTTTTCTTTTCTGTGGTAGTTTATTGTGAGTTTGGCGAGCATTAAATATTCCAAAAGTTGTGCGTGCCGAGTCAAGCAGTAGACCTACAGTGTCTGAAAAGATTTCATTAACCTGATTTTTATTTAAATCATTGATATCAATATTGCTCAAGTCATATTTTAATTTTCTTAGAACATTTAAATCAATATTTTGACAAAATTCTTCTGTTTTTTCATTATCCCATGGTTTTATCTTCTGACATGAAAAATTATTTTTATTTTTCTTACTTTCTTCTTTAGTTTGGTAGTTATCATTTGAGATATATGAGTTCACACTTATTTCACAAAGTAGTGGCATATGGATATCAGAATATAACCTATTGAATTCTAGTACAGAAAAATTTTGCACATGTTTCAAAAATTCAACACTACATATACAATAATCGACCACACTTGATTTTGTTGTAGTAAATTTACCCTCTTCTAATCTTCCATTCAATAAATACATATTGTTATTTTTACAAAAATTTAATAAATTGTTTCCAAAATTATTCTTTGTTTTATCTAATGATTTTCGTTTCCTTGGTACATTTATCTTTTGTAATTCAAATACATTTGAGAGACAGTCTAAACTGGGATCATCTAACTCAAATTCTTGATTTGATATGTCATCTGGTTCAATAAAATCATCTCTATCAGAAGTTCTTGCATTAAAATCTCCAATTAGGCATATATGGCTAAATTCACTCTGTAAATTCAAAAATTCAAGTTCAATTTCTTCAAAAGCTTCCCTTGAACTATATATAGAACTTTCTGGTGGTATATAAACAACACCTAAAATCAAGTCTTTATCTGAATTAATTAAAGAAGATTTTAATCTTAACCAGTGAACAAATTTACAATCTGTGTGAACGATAGTTACATAATCTTTGATAGATTTTTTGTATCCAATTACAATACCACCAGAACGTCTGTTTGAAAATCCGTGCCTATTTTTAGCATCAAACAAAAAATAATTGTGATCAATCGGTGTAGTATCATCAGTTTTTGTCTCTGTAAAACACAATATATCAAAGGAAGAGATAAATGTTGAAAATTCTGGATAATTTATGCGTCTACTTAAACCACAAACGTTTAATCCTAAGATTTTAAGTTTGCAATCAGTTCCAGTGGATGAATCGAGAGAGTCGGTTGGATCACTGTCCACTAAATTGTCACGTGGTAGATTTCCTCCTAGGTTATCCTACCTTTGACTTACTGAGCCGCGTCTGTTGAATGGTCGAAATTCACGGGCCATTGGAGTTAGGCGCGGATCTACGTTGTGTGGTGCCGCTGGTGCGTTATATGGGTTTTCCTGACCGAAATCTGTCGCCACGAATCGCTCGCCGTTGATATAGAGTTTATCCATAACCAGTTGCGCTTTGATGCCCTGTCGTTTAGCTTCTTTGTAATGCGGGTATAATATTTTCCGGTTATCGTTTATTTCCTTGGGAAATTGCTCGAATACACTGAAATCTGCGTTGCCTTGATCGCCTCGTTCCCGAAGATCGGTGATCACCGTGATTGCAGTTTTTTCGGACCTTTTCACGATCCTTAAAGTTTACAAATTTTGCCACAACTGCCCGAGATTTTGCCTCTTGCTTCCGGCCCATACGATGTACTCGATGAAATGGAATTTCATCCGTTATTCCGAGTTTTTCAGACATGAACGCTTTTAGTGCCTGCTCACATTGTTCTGATGTTTCATCTTTTGGTTCATGAATTCCCACAAATATAAGGTTGTCACGCATGGACCTTGCTTGTAATTCATTTTGCTGGTCTTTTAGATCTAACATTTTTTTTGTCATAATAGTCATTTGTTCTCTAAGTGCCTCACTCTCTTTTTCTAAGTTCTCATGTATTTTTTTGGATCTCTTCATTTCTGCTACTATCTCTTTTGATGTTTCTTCATTCTCATCTAACTTTTCACTAGTGAATATAATGTTTTTTTCAATGTCTGACATTTTTGTTTTCAATTCAAGCACGTCAGTTGTGACAGTATTCATTGTTACTTCAAATTTGCTGATGCATGCGTGAAGATGCGTGAAGACAACGAGACACGAAAATTTTGGTCTGTACATTTTTGAAAAGTTTCACAGTTTTTTATCGTTATATTCATTATGCTGTTTAATGTTGTGTGATGGGGCCAAATGGGACCAGATAAGGAAAAGAAAAAATCCAAAAAGAGGAAAAACAAAACGTTGAACACTAGTGGGGAGAGCGAGCAGAAAATACGAGTGAACGCAGATCAGGCAGCCATTGTTATACCACGTATACATTCCGCAAACACACTGGGTATGGATCCGGCGTTTAACAATGGAATGATCAGTGGAATCAACGGGGCGTCTCAAAACTCGTCCCCTACCATACAGTTTCAAGGTAACCAATTACAACCTTATATGCCACAAAGTCCACAAGGACAATTTGCAGGCTATATGTCGCCAATACAGAGTCAATCGAACACTGTCCCTCAAAGCATTGATATGCGCGATACTCTTTCAGTGATATGTAACAAGCTAGAATATGTGTCATCAAAGCTAAATACCCTGGATCAAATAGATAAAAGGTTAAATGACCTTGAGCGTAATGTAAGCAATGTAAACCAAGAACTGAAAGAATTGAAAAACATGAAAGTAAAAGTTGAAGACATTGAGAAGGGCATGAATCACATCTCACTGCAGTACGACGAACAACAAAAGGCTGTCAAGGAAATCGAACGGACAGTGAAAGATATAGACAAAAGGTCGACATCAACATTGAAAGAAAATGAAGCGATGCGTGAAGAACTCCAGGCAGTACGGTCAGACTTGTGTGACCTTAAAGAACGTCACCTAGATCTACAGACACGCTCTATGAGGGACAACCTAATATTTGAAGGGATAGCAGAAACTCAGGAAGAAGACGCAGAGGATTTGATAAAAGAATTCATTAAGACCGAGATGAATATCACAGACAAAATTGATTTCCACCGGGTGCATAGAATGGGTAGGAAGGGTGGAACCCGACCACGACCGATAATTGCCAAATTTGTGCTGCACAAGGACCGAGAAAGAGTCAGGCGAGCAGCCCCTGGATCCTTAAATGGCAAGCCATTTGGAATTAACGAACAATTCCCGAAAGAAATTAACGATCGACGTAAGCAATTATACCCCCAATACAAAGCTGCCAAAAGACAGGGCAAAAGGGCTTCACTAGTCGTCGACAAGCTTTACGTGGAGGGTCAACTGGTACCATTTCAGAACGACCATTCGAGAGATCGAATCCCAGCATTTGAAAACCGCGCCGCGCCGCCGACAGCGCATAGAAAATTCAGATATGTGGAAGCGCACTAGGAAAACCAAGGAGAACTGTGTAAACAGGAACTACAACATGTACAAAACGTAAACAATGCAAACTCTCTCAACGATTTGAAAATTATTAGTTTAAATGTTTGTGGACTTAATTCGAAATTACAAAACCCCGAATTTATTGAATTTATAAACAACAACGATATTGTATGTTTAACGGAAACAAAAACCGACAATGCTGATGATATTGAAATTAAAAACTTTAATGCCTTTTGTAAACATAGATTTTCATTGTCATCGAAAAAATCAGGTGGGATTGTAGTGTATGTTAGAGATATTTATTCTAAATATGTTACCGTTATAGAGAATGAATGTGAACATGTTCTATGGATAAAACTATCGGGGAAAGCATTTAATTTTCAAAATGATGTAATTATTGGTACTGTTTATATCCCACCTATAAATTCTCGTTTTTCATCCACAGATATTTTTGATGATATAGAAAAAGAAACTAATAATCTAATTGATAGTTTAGATAGCATTTGTCTTATGGGTGATTTTAATAGTAGGGTTGCTATGGAGAAGGATTATATTGAAAACATTAATTCTCATAACAATGATCATTTATTTTCAAATGACATAATTATAGATGAAAATATTTTTCTTAGTGATACATGTGATGTAACAAGACTTGAAAATTATGGTTTATCTGTTGATAGAAAGTCAAAAGACAAAACATTGAACCAATTTGGTAAAAAACTGTTAACTTTATGTAAAAACTGTAATATTTACATTCTAAATGGACGTTGTAATACTGATATAAACGGTGAATTTACTTGCAAAAACTGTAGTATAGTAGACTACTGCATTGGAAATATTAACTTTATCAAACAAGTTTCAGAAATGTCTGTTTTAGCTTTTTCTTCATTGTACTCAGATGTGCATAATCCAATAGAACTAAAAATAAGAATACATCCTGAATCAATGAATTTAGATATAGAAAATAGTCCATATAATTGTAATGACCAATCAGAAAAGGCTAAAAGGTGGAATAATAATGAAAAATTGACTTATCAAAACTGTGTTGAAAATAAAGTTAGTTGCATTAAAGGTTTAGAAGAAGAACTTTTAAACTGTAATGAAGTTTCATTAGATTTAATTGATAATATTGTTAAAAAAGCTGGTGAAGTTTTAGTTGGAAGTGCTAAGGAAGTTTTTGGTGTTTATAAAAAAGCCACTTTTTCACAGGGGAATAAAAAATGTGTCTTTAAAAAGCCATGGTTCACAAAAGACTGTAAATCTGCTAGACGGAATTTTAAAAAAGCACAACAACTGTTTAAACGATTTGGAGGTAATATTTTTAAAGAAGATTTGTATGAAAAGGAAAAGTTGTTTAAACAAAAATTAAAATCTGCTCGAAATTTTCATAGGACAGATATGAAAAGGAAATTACAATATTTAAGATCATATAACCCAAAAGACTATTGGAAAATATTAAACTCTAATGGAAACAATAAATGCTGTAATGTAGAATTATCCAAACTATATGATTTTTATAAAGATTGTTGCAACATTGGAGTAGAGGGGGAAAGCGAAAACGTTTTGACTGAAGATGAACTAAAATTGTTGTCAAATTTAGAAGTTAATAACAGCATAAATCAACCAATCACACACGAAGAAATTACAAAATGTATACATGCTCTGAAAAATGATAAGTCAAGTGGACATGACAACATTGTTAATGAATATATAAAATCTACTGTAGATACTATGTCAAACTTTTATGTAATATTATTTAACAAGATTTTTGATTCAGGAATCATACCTTCTCAGTGGACATTTGGAAATATTATTCCATTATATAAAAACAAAGGTGACACTAAAGATCCTAAAAACTATAGACCCATTACTTTGATAAGCTGTTTGGGTAAATTGTTTACATCTATTCTGAATGAGAGACTTAATTATTATGCAAATACTGTCCACCTTATTTTAGAAAATCAAGCTGGTTTTAGAAAAAACTATTCTACTTTGGACCACATTTTTACTTTGTATACATTGATTGAAATATCTAAGTATCATAGGAAAAGGTTGTACTGTGCCTTTATTGATTTTGAGAAAGCGTTCGATTCTGTCTGGCGTTTAGGTCTTTGGAATAAAGTTTTATTAAATAACATAGATGGTAAATGTTTTAATTTTATAACACAGCTGTATAAAAATATTAAATCAAGAGTAGTCTCAAATGGTCTGTACTCTGATCCCTTTCCTTGTACTGTAGGTGTTAGACAAGGGGAAAACCTATCCCCATTTTTGTTTGCCATCTATCTAAATGACCTTGAAGATTTCATGAATTTAAATAATGTAAAAGGTTTATCATTTATAACGTCTAAATTAGAATCGGAGTTTAATTTGTATCTTCGATTGTTTGTTTTGCTATACGCAGATGACACGATCCTTTTGTCAGAAACACCAGAAGACTTACAATACCAATTGGATGTATTTAACAAATATTGCAAACAATGGCATCTCAAAGTTAACACCAATAAAACTAAAATTGTAATCTTTGGAAAGGGCAATCCAAGAATTGAAAAACCAATTACATTAAATGGAATAACATTAGAAATCGTAGATAATTTTAAATATTTAGGAGTAAGTTTTTGTAAAAATGGTTCATTTAACACAAATGTCAAAGAATTATCTCAGAAAGCAACAAAAGCTATGTATAGTGTTATTGGAAAATGTAGAAAACACAACCTTAATATAGAATGCACATTGGATATGTTTGACAAAATTGTAAACCCTATAATTTTATATGGATGCGAAGTGTGGGGTTTTAATCAGTCACCATTGATTGAAAAATTGCACTTAAAATTTTGTAAGCATATTTTGCATGTAAAGTCATCAACACCAAATTTTATGGTATATGGTGAATTAGGTAGATACCCTATTTCAATTAATATAAAGGTTAGAATGATAAGTTTTTGGTGTAAACTATCTTTTTTACAAAGGGATAAATTATCATCGAATTTGTTAAGTGTTTTAAAGAACTACAATAATCCATGGTGTAACTTTGTCAAATCTATATTGAATGAATGTGGACTTTCTTATATTTGGCATACTTGTCAACCTGTAAATGTATCATGGCTGAAGAAAATAGTGTTTAACACTCTGTATGATCAGTTTAAACAGAAGTGGTATAGTGAAATGTTTAACTCGTCTAAAGGTCTTAATTATAGAATATACAAAACTTCTTTTTGTCTAGAAAAGTATTTAGTATCTCTGCCTTTTAAGTACTGGAAAATATTTTGTAAGTTTAGAACTTGTAATAATAAATTACCAATAGAAGTTGGAAGATGGCATAATGTACCAAGAGAAAACCGAATTTGTAAATTGTGTTCCAAAAATGAAATTGGTGATGAATTTCATTACTTATTTAATTGTAATGATTCACTTATTTTGAATTCAAGGTTATTATTATTATCAAAATATTACTATTCACATCCAAATGTGTATAAGTTTGATCAACTTTTTAATACAAAAAATACAGTTAAATTGACAAAACTGTGTAAATTTATAAAAATTATTTTTGAGAGAGTTGGCTCTCCTGGTTAGATATTGTTAGTTTTGTTACTTTGTACTTTTTTCTTTTTCACGCATGCACATATGTTTAACTATACTTGTAATCTTTCTCAACACTGTACTTATGTCAGTTCATGAGAATAAATTCATTGTCATTGTCATTGACATTTTTGTTTTCAATTCAAGCACGTCAGTTGTGACAGTATTCATTGTTACTTCAAATTTGCTGATTCTAGATTCAATAAGGAGGCTTCGAGAGTATTTTAGTCATAACGGATCACTTTACCAGATTCGCTCAAGCCATTCCATGTAAAAATCAAACTGCTCATACTACAGCTAAAGCTTTATTTGATAACTTCTTTCTACATTACAGCTTTCCTGAGAAATTACACAGCGACCAGGGACGTAACTTTGAGTCGAAAGTAATCCAAGAACTCTGCAAACTCCTAGGAATAAAGAAAACAAGGACTACGCCGTACCACCCGATGGGAAATGGCTCAGCTGAGCGATTCAACCAAACACTCATCAAGATGCTCTCAACACTCAACGAGAAGCAGAAGTCAGACTGGAAATCCCATGTTGCTCCACTCGTTCAAGCCTACAATGCGACCAGAAATGATGCAACGGGATACACTCCACACTACCTGATGTTCGGTTGGCATCCTAAGCTTCCCATAGATGTATTCTTTGGTATGGACTTGGAACACGAGAAAGGAGATCACCATGGTTATGTTGAGAAACTTAAGGACAGGATGGTGTCAGCATATAGACATGCCTCTCAAGAAGCTAGGAGAATATCTGACAAGAACAAGAATAAGTATGACCAGAGAGTGAGGTTCTGTAAGCTGGAGATTGGAGACAGAGTCCTTGTGCGGAAAGTAGGATTAAAGGGAAAGAATAAACTAGCAGACAGATGGGATTCAGAAGTTTATGTTATCACAGAAATTCCCAATCCCGAGATCCCTGTTTTCAGAGTGAAGAGTACATCAGGACGAGCCACAAAGACACTGCACAGAAATATGCTGCTACCATTTAACCAGATACCAGCATGTGACATTGATGAACCTGTTGTTTATAGGACACCTGTGACAAGGAGGAACAAGAAGCCTAAGAATTCTGATGAACTTCCGGAGTCCGATTCTGAGAGTTCGGATGATGAAGTAACAATTGAAGTGAAATCAAGGATACCCAGAAATAGAGATGAGTTCAGCAAAGAATCATCAGATCAACACAGTGTATCAAGATCTAAAGTTTCTAGTGTATCAGATGGTACTAATCAAAATATTTCTTCATTTCAGAATTCAAGTCCTTCCTTTCAGAGTGTGAGTTCTCCCAGACAGTCAGGTTACACCAGTGAGTCAGACAGCAGTAGTACCAGAGCTTCTGTGAGCGGTCCACATAGTCAGTTTATTTCAGACCAATCACAGTCGCCTTTACCGATTTTGCCGAGACGGTCGACCAGAATGAAAAAATTCCCAGATCGGTATGGGGAATGGATAATGTAAACGGTTTTTTATGATATTGCTTTATGCCGAGAACCGATTTTTATGCTGAAAACTGCTTTTATGCCGAAATGTTTTTATGATGCAGTTTACCCGGGATTTTAATGAATTAAAATAAAAATTTAAAAAAAAAAAATATTATAATAATGACCATATTCATTATTCCCCTAATCCTTAAACTCATTGTATATAATAATTTGTGTCTAGTGTTTATGGGATTAGCTCTTAAAAGTTGTAAAACTTTAATGAGGTGTATTGAGGTACGTGTAAATAGTTTCATAACTTGTGTGTCATATGGAGTATGGAGGAATTCATTGGTCAGGTATTCCTACATTGATTGGTACATTTGTATATTATGTGTCTTGTTGATGTTTGAAGTTTGATGGTCATTGATGAGGTTTTAATTTAATTACTTGATTTCATTGTGGTGAGTTGTATCAGGTAAATTGGTTTTTATTTATATTTCATGGTTACTATTATTGTACATACTTCTTTGGAAATGTCAGGAGCCATTTCAACGAAGAGGGGGAGTATGTAACCAGGGTTATGTATTATTTAATGCCTTTAATTACTATACTAGCGCTGCGTATATGTGAGAATGTGGTGTGAAAAACTTTGTGTGAATGAGGTTGTTGTTATTTTTAGACACTAGACGGACAGTCACATGACTTTATCCTATTCACCAAATTCCCGCTTTCACGCACTAACATCGGGCACTCTGAGCCTAGCCGTTGAATTGGTTAGATGTGTACTCTATATAGCTACAATATCATTATACAGATAGTAATATTTGTAATTCCTGCGTGTGTCCCGGTAAGAAATCTATTCTAAAGTAAAGTCTATTATGTTTTAATTATCTGTCTAAATGTCTGTCTATGTGTCGTCTATATGTTGTGTGTAATTGTAATATTTCAGGTTTTTGACGTCTTATTTCAACATTAATAAATATAATATTGAACCTGAACCAGATTGTTAGTTCTGATGTTTTACCACTGGCTACATATCCCTACTGCCAAGTTAATTCATCTAGTCGGGCATGTACTTGAATGTGTGTTCCCTTAAATGGCCATAATTTTTTTGATTTTTTTAATGAAATTTGGCAAGTATGCATGGTTTTGTTCTTCTTTGTAAAAGCATGAACTTTCTTATTATGATAAATTATGAAAGGTCTAAGGACTTGGTATTCTAATAAGGGAGAAGCCATCATAATGCTATACTTGTACTGGTGTGTTCTCTTAAATGACCATAACTTTATTACTTTTTAAAAGAGTTTGGCAAATTTGGTGTATTTACTCTTGTTAAAGCATTAATTTTTTTAATGTAAATATTTTATTGATATTAAAATGATAAATTGTAAAAAGACTGAAATTTACATAGGGAGAATCCATCATCATGTTATACTCAGTCTTTAAATACCATTGTGTTCTTCTAAATGGCCATAACTTTTCTATTTTTCAATGAAATTTGGCAAGTATGGTTTTGTTATTCTTGTAAGAGCTTAAACTTTCTTAATCTAATTTGAAATGATAAATTGTAAAAGGACTGAAATATATATATAGAGAGAATCCATCATCATGTTATATGCAGTCTACCGTACTGGTGTGTTCTCTCGAATGGCCATTACTTTTCTACTTTTCAGTGGAATTTGGCAAGTATGGTTTTGGTTTACTTGTAAAAGCATAAACCTTCTTAATCTATAAAGGGGAATTGTAAAGGACTGAAATTTACATAAAGAATACAATGCATCATCAATTTACATGCATGCAGTCTCTCGTACTGGTGTGTTCTCTTAAATGACCATAACTTTTTTTACTTATTAATAGAGTTTGTCAAATTTGGTGTATTTTATCTTGTAAAAGCATGAATTTTCTAAATCTAAAAAAAATTTAATCATATAATTAGAATAGTAAAATGACTGAACTTTTCAAAGAGAGAATCTATCATCATATTGTTATACGCAGTTTATCGTACTGGTGTGTTCTCATAAATGGCCATAACTTTTTTATTTTTCAGTGAAATTTGGCAAGTATGCTTTTGTTTTTCTTGTAAAAGCATAAACCTTCTTATTCTTAATCTATAAATAGAATTTAGTAAAAGGACTGAAATTTACATAGGGAGAATCCATCATCATGTTATAGTATAATACTCAGTCTTCTATACTGATTGTGTTCTCCTAAATGGTCATAACTCTTTTATTTTCAATGAAATTTAGCAGGTATGCTTTTCTTTTTCTTGTAAGAGGATGACCTTTCTTAATTTGAAATTTTAAATTAATTGTTAAAGGACTGATTCAGAAATTTACATATTAGGGATAATCCATCATCATGTTATATGCAGTCTCTCGTACTGGTGTGTTCTCTTAAATGGCCATAACTTTTCTATTTTTCAATGAAATTTGGCAAATATGGTTTTGTTTTTCTTGTAAAAGCCTGAACTTTTTAAATCTAAAATGATAAATTGTAAAAGGATGGAAATTTACATAGGAGAAGCCATCATCATGTTATACTCAGTCATTCATTATAACTGGGGTGTTCTAATTGGCCATATACTTTTTTTTTAATTTTTCAATGGAATTAAAATGGCAAGAATGGTTTTATTTTTCTTGCAATTGCATGGACTTTCTTAATCTTATATGATAAATTGTAAAAGCTAGGACTTAAATCTTTATTATAGGGAGAATCCATCAACATGTTGTATTTACACGATTTAGTCATGCAATTAATTGTATTGCTGTATGAAAAATTCCTCTTAAATGGGCATAAATGCTTTACTTTTCAATGAAATTTAGCCCTTTTGGAATAGATTCACTTGTGATAGCATGTACAAAGTAAATCTAAAATATAAATGAATTTATGTATAGTTTTTGAAACATTGAAGGGACATTAGAAACTTTTTTCTTAAACACAATTAAGGCCATTCAGGTTTTAGTAACTTAAAAATTTAAATCAATTATTTCCAAAAAAAGGAGGAGTTTTAGCTGCCTTATAAATACAAAAATAATTAACATTCAATAAATATTAGGTTTTATATGGTCAAGTACCTGCATACATATTGTATGGATTTATTAGACCTCTTGATCCTTGAGGGAACTATAGGTTTCCTCCAGACTTGTCCTTTTTTTACACCCATTCTCAATATAAGGGCACAAATGGCTCTCTGATTTTTTAAAAAATGAAGTTCAAGACAACAATTTTTCTATCAATTACCTTTAAAAGAGAGTATCTGAAGATTTTGTTTCCAGGTTTTTTTTCATCAAATTTTAATACATGGAATTATGACAAGACGGTAAAGTAGAGGGTGATTTTATTCAGAAATGTAGCTTGAAATGTACGTTACTCTTTCTTCAATGTCCAAAAAGATATGTCAATAAAAAATGTAGTCATTAAAATCACAATTGGAATATCTCATCTTAACACCAGCACATCCTACCAACTCTGTCAGCAACATATTTTCTCGGCATACGAACCTGCGTTTGATTTTTCCTTTCAAAAAACAAAGGTTACTTTTTGATCCAGATGTATAAAAACATTTTTTTAAATATATGCTTTAAATTCTTCTCTCTGTTTTGTTTAGAGCGATCAGTTTGGAATCTTGTCATTTTCTATAGATAGTGGAACTTAACATGTACATGTAGTAAAATTCTATTTTGTAGTTACTGTCTTTTTTAACATATATCCATGCCGATTTAGACAACTACGTAAATGTAACGTACATTTCAATATATATTTCTGTTTAATAAAAAGCTTAAAATTCATCTAAAAATTCATTGGTTTGTTTCAGTTTATTCCAAAATAGATTCTCTATGTAATCTCATTGTGTTATATGTCACAATCACCACTATAAAGACACGATTGCCTCAGAATATGAGTAGGTAACGTACATTTCAAGCTTGTAATAATATGTAAATTAGTTAAGAAAGTATTGAAAAAAAGCAATTATTGACATAAAAATCATTTCAATGAAGCGTTTTAACACAGTAATATAAGAAATCATAATGTAACAAACGTGGTTATTTGTCATCAACTACATAAATGTCACGTCACTTCAGTAACGTTCATTTGACATATTATTACTGGGGAGTCCCCTCCATCTCAGTTCATTACCATTCTTTTGTGCTGTTTCGCTGAAATTGACACCGGTCGTAGCTTAGTTACTTCTACCTGTGTGCAAGGGTACAGACAAAAAAAAAATAAGAGTCAGACGTATTTTGCTATGATCTAACAAATGCTTGTGTTTGGCCATTGAAACTTAACATAAATCTATTCCGTATATACCCATCGACAGTCTGATAACAATTTCATTTAGTGTGTTGCAACATCGTTTGTCAAAACACAAACATACGTACAAATCAACAGATCTGGAAAAATATAACCCAAAATGCAATGATTCAAACAAAACTGAGTAGTGTGTGCCTTTCAGTATTTGAAATGTACATGACCGTCTTGTGTTCTGGGTTTATTTGTTTTGTTTCTTTCTCTTTTTTTTTCTTTTTTTCTTTTTTTATTTATTTTTTTTTACCAATTATAGGCCTATACATACCTTGTTTTAAATTATCAACGACAATTAAATTAATATTGACGAAAAGTCGCACATTAAAAGTAAACAAACTGCAAAAAGGTTGATAAAGATGGATTAAGACACTTAGAAATAAATTTTCTAGCATGTGGTAATAATCTACCACATTTACGAGGATTGGGGGTGCATTTAGATGGATTTATGTGGTCAGTTGTCAAATGGATTGTAACGATAATTTTGTTCGCTCGTCTAAACACAATTCATTGACTAAATAAAAAAAGTGCGCAAAATGTACGTTACCATACGTAACGTACATTTCAAATATAAAAATCAATTCTCTTCCACAAGCGTACGTTAGACATGCAATATATTGATAATATTTGAACTTGCATATCATAAGAAATGCCTCATACAGGTTTCGTATTCAGAAATATATACCAGGTATCAAAATTATTTTACATATAATTGACCTTAATATATTTTTTTTTCCTCAGCAGAAACGTTTCTTTTCATTAATTTTGGGATTTAGCCGACCTCCAACCTTCGAAACTTTCCTTTGTGTACACATTCGAAAAAGTTTGAGAACACACACATGAAAATTCGTGCGAGATTCACTTAATTTGAATTTCATGGTAACGTACATTTCAGTAACGTACATTTCAAATGATCACTTTTCATGTAAAAAATAATTTTTAATTGTGTTAAGCAAAACGCCTTTGCCAGTTTACAGGAAACAAGGGGTTGCTTATTCAGAGTCGTCTTATATTTTCTACTTAATATATATTCTTAATGGAAGAATACAGGTAACGTACATTTCTTTCTTATCTCTACGATTGAAAATGTCTTTCATTCCGTAAACATATTTATAAAAGTTGCTCAAATTGTTCAATTTCATGTTACATTATCTAAGTAGGAGTAATTAATCCTTTGAAATTTCAAATTTAGCCCATCAATAAATAAAGGAGAACAAAACTATCAGGTGTATAATCTTTGTGTTTGCTTGTAATGTGGTTAAAAAGGAATTAAGCGACAGGGACATTGCACAATAAAAATAATTTATTATCACAAAGAAAATGTATTTATTGTTATGAAAAGAAATATATATGATACAAGGTTTAACTTATCAGAAAATTTTTACTTGAGAATCAAAAATATATATTACACAGAGGGGATTCAGCATAATATTTGCCTCGGCGACAGTAACGTACATTTCAAATAGACTACTATATTTGAATTTGGAACTCCTTATATACCCTTTCAGATCGATATTTATATGAATTCTTATTCATTGTTATGTGACTATTTATAATGTTGATTTAAAAATTTCATCAGTGGTATTTCTTCTAAATGAAAACGAGGCGACATTATTTGAGCCCTTATATTGAGAATGGGTGTTTAATTCATGTATACAAGTTTCCTTGGTTGAGATCTTTTATTGGATAACACCCTCAAAACGCTACCATGATTATAAATATTGGAAAATTCATTTATAAAGTACAAAATTTAGTCGTTACAGAACACTTTGAATACTTTATTTAGAAGAGGACGAAACTGCTGGAGTGAATCCAGACAGTCGGTACGAATCCACAAACCGGTTTCGAAATCTCAACTGCGTTTGTATTCGGAGCGAAAAAATGCATTCTGTAATGCAATTCTGCCACAGAGATGCAAAACTCGGAAAGAAATCTTGCAACAGTTTCATGAGTTTGCTGAAAGGATTAATTCACGTACATTTAAATCAATTTAGTCTCATATTCAATTTATTGAGATATTGGTTTAATATGCCTGAATTAGTCCATTATCACCTCAATGCAAATCGAAGCGCGTGAGTAACTGTTTATTTATTTATCATGTTTATTAACAGGTACTGAGGTAGGCCTAGGGAAAACGTTAGGCCTAGTATAACGAGTGTAAATAAAAAAAAACTTTTATTGTTTAGTTTCATCCTGTGTAAAGCAAATGCGAATGTTAAGAATGCTTTAAATCATGCGATGCGATGACAAATAGTACACAAAGACATTAACACAATATGTACATGAGTGTATTATAATATGGACAGGTATGCTTATACATTTTGGTAACTAGCCCATTCACCTGTAATTTAAAGAATTAAAATAATAGAATGTAGTAAAACAGAATTATAAAGTGAATATCTTGTATTCTTTAATTACTCTTGTTACATACAGATAGTTGTCCCAAGTCATTATAAATAAAAACATGATAATAAATAATTCATAAATATTTCAGGTACTAACATGACTAATTGGATGATCATCATAATTTTTAATGTCAGTTGATGCATCTTTGGTCTTCAGTGTATGTCGATTGTAGGTCCTTCTGACCTATCTTTGAAATAGTTTCAGGTACTAATTCTCTGTGTCTTTATTGGTTGAAGTATCTTGGGTTCTTTAAGTATGTCGACAGAAAAGTAGGTCACTGTGACCTGATAAAATATTTTCTCAGGTACTGTGGCTTAAAATTATCCAGCTTTGATGCATCTTGGACCTCAAAGTATGTCAATTGAAAAGTAGGTCACTGTGAGCATTTTTTTATTAAATATATTAGGTATTAATTAATTAGTGTTGAATCATCAAACTTTGTTATTTGTTGAAACTTCCTGCGGAGATGTAAAGAATGAAACATGACCTACTTTTGAAATTTGTATGTGCTTATCAGGTGATTCAAGACCCTTGGGTGTCTTAATATACAATTTTAATTAACATTGAATGCTAACTTGGTGTTGGTTAATATGGGATTTATCCCATCTCAATGTTTATCCTCCCCCCCCCCAAAAAAAAGGATAAATAACAAAATGAAGTGCCTACAGTGCAACAGATAAGAAGAGAAAAATTAAATCTTAATTATATCCTAATTTTTTTTTATATTTCATCTTATAGATATTAAAGTCCAAAATTTTTATAATTTGCAAAAATCTCAATAAGAGACAATATTTGACATAAAGGAAGCCCTGAGACTAGCACCACCCAGATATGAGGCTTACACAGGTAAGACAGTGGATGATGCCTCTTCACCAAATTGAATGAAAGATATATTGAGATTAGATCCACACAGAAAAGAAACTTCTTTGTTTCAATCTTTAGTATTGTCTTTGCATTGGTGAGTGTTCAGAATAATCATCTTAAGTTGTTGATCACAATACTGTATAGAAAAAAAAATGTGTAACCTATTCAGTGTTTTGTACAGTATCATGCTATATGGTTTAATTCCTATCTGACTTCCAGGTTTGATCCAGTGTTACATGGCTCTATACAGACACAGAGAAGCCCTGACCTGGGCCGGGAAGGCAATCAAAACTCTGGGTACTACAGCCAGGACTCTAACGGTGAGTTGGTGGTAGAACGATATTGTAAACTGAGGGTAGAACTTCTAAAGCAGGGATCCATTACTCAGTTTCATGAATTTTGTTTAAATCCCAAGATTTAAATAAAATTAAAAACATTTCTTAAATAAACTTTCTATTTATGTTTCATTATGCTTTGTTACAGTTATATGCCTCAGTTCTTGCCAAGACACCAACTGTTACAGCAAAGGTAAGTATGTACAACTTTAACTTAAAAGATATACGTAACTATCAATTCTGGCGAATCATACATCATCATAGTAAACTGTGAAAACAAAGGGAAATAATTCTTCAGCTACATTACATCAAATAATTGTCATTACAGTGTTTTCCTTTTATTAATTTAGTTTTTTTTTACTTGTTTACCAATCAATACAGAAATTTTTTAATGGTAAATAATATAATTTAAAAGTTTGGTATGTTTTTTCAAAATTTTTTATTTCAATTTATCTTCAAATTTCTAATGTATAGAATATCATTTCGTTTTTCCATTTCACTGTACATACTATTTCAGGCTAAACCTTATCTAGAGAAAGCTATGAAGTTAGATCCTTCATTCCTAGAGGCTGTTTATATAATGGTGGAAATTCTAGGTCAGGAACAGCAGTATGATAAAGGAATAGAGATGTAAGTATAGAGGTTGTGTATATAATGGTGGAAATTCTAGGTCAGGAACAGCGGTATGATAAAGGAATAGAGATGTAAGTATAGAGGCTGTGTATATAATGGTGGAAATTCTAGGTCAGGAACAGCGGTATGATAAAGGAATAGAGATGTAAGTATAGAGGCTGTGTATATAATGGTGGAAATTCTAGGTCAGGAACAGCAGTATGATAAAGGAATAGAGATGTAAGTATAGAGGCTGTGTATATAATGGTGGAAATTCTAGGTCTGGAACAGCAGTATGATAAAGGGATAGAGATGTAAGTATAGAGGCTGTGTATATAATGGTGGAAATTCTAGGTCAGGAACAGCAGTATGATAAAGGAATAGAGATGTAAGTATAGAGGCTGTGTATATAATGGTGGAAATTCTAGGTCAGGAACAGCGGTATGATAAAGGAATAGAGATGTAAGTATAGAGGCTGTGTATATAATGGTGGAAATTCTAGGTCAGGAACAGCAGTATGATAAAGGAATAGAGATGTAAGTATAGAGGCTGTGTATATAATGGTGGAAATTCTAGGTCTGGAACAGCAGTATGATAAAGGGATAGAGATGTAAGTATAGAGGCTGTGTATATCATGGTGGAAATTCTAGGTCAGGAACAGCAGTATGATAAAGGAATAGAGATGTAAGTATAGAGGCTGTGTATATAATGGTGGAAATTCTAGGCCAGGAACAGCAGTATGATAAAGGAATAGAGATGTAAGTATAGAGGCTGTGTATATAATGGTGGAAATTCTAGGCCAGGAACAGCAGTATGATAAAGGAATAGAGATGTAAGTATAGAGGCTGTGTATATAATGGTGGAAATTCTAGGCCAGGAACAGCAGTGTGATAAAGGAATAGAGATGTAAGTATAGAGGCTGTGTATATAATGGTGGAAATTCTAGGCCAGGAACAGCAGTATGATAAAGGAATAGAGATGTAAGTATAGAGGCTGTGTATATAATGGTGGAAATTCTAGGCCAGGAACAGCAGTATAATAAAGGGATAGAGATGTAAGTATAGAGGCTGTGTATATAATGGTGGAAATTCTAGGCCAGGAACAGCAGTATGATAAAGGAATAGAGATGTAAGTAAGGGGAATAGCACTGAATATAGCAGGAGACAAAGATGTATGCAAGGGGAATGATACTGAATATAACAGGAGATAAAGATTAACTAAGAGAAATGGTACTAAAATGATAGGGGATATAGAGTTATAATGTACCGTATATACTCGCCTATAAGTCGGTATTTTGAGAGTTAAATTTTAGTCCGACTTATAGGCGAGTCATAGAGAGATAGGTATTATTCTGGATGGCGAACCGTAGTATTCTATTAACATTTTCAATAGGTATCGTTGAACAAAGTATGGATACATTATATCATTTATGTATTATAAGAGTATACATAAACCATATGTATTTTATATGCACGTATTTAATTATTTTATTTTTAATTTTGAGAGGAAAGTATTTATTTTTTTTATTATTTAAAGTTTAATATCGACTTCATATCTTAAAATATTAATTGAAATCAAAGTAAAAGATCAGGACCCGGTTGTATCAACGGTTCATTAAATTTAATGAATCATTAAGCCTAATGAATAGTTAAATTCTTAACGATGCATTAGTTAATGAAGGCATTAAAGTGTGTTGTACAAAACCTTCATTAGAGTGTTATTACTTAATGAATCATTAAATATTTAGGAATTCATGCCTTCATTAACTAATGCATCGTTAAGAATTTAACTATTCATTAGGCTTAATGATTCATTAAATTTAATGAACCGTTGATACAACCGGGCATTTATTAGAAATTTTCATCTGATTCTGCCAAAAAATTGCACCGACTTATAAGCGGGTCAATGGCAAATCCCTGCAAAAAAAGCTCAAAAAGTACAACCGACTTATAGGAGGACCGACTTATAGGCGAGTATATACGGTAAATCTGGAAATTTTTGCTGTAGATAAATTTTTAGCAAATTCGTGAGTGCATTGCATTCGCAAAAATTTTTCTCTTAAAAATAAATCACCAAGAAGAAAATGTAACCAAAACAATGGTCATTTACAAAATTTTGAATTGTAAAAAATTAATCAACAGCATTTTGACCCGAATTTGCAAAATAAAATCGGCGTAAAAATTTCCAGATTTACAGTATATCTACATGGTGTATGGGGAATGTAACTAGTATGATGGATGATATAGAGATGTAAATAAGGGGAATGTTATTGGTTTGACAATGGATAGAAATATAAGTACAGGGAAAAAGAGGAATAGAAAAGTTATAAAGGGGGAATGTTATTGATATTATAGAGGATATAGATTTACGAGAACCAGGTAATATTACTAAACTGGACATTATAGACAATGAAGATCAAATTTGATCTAGTACATGCAATAGATGTAATGTAGAGATGCAAATTAAAAAGATTCCTGTGCATGGGTTGATATACCAGGTATATAATTATAGCAAAATGTTAGTCATAAAATGCTTGAAAATTTTGCTTCAGATTACGGAAACAACTGGAGACACACAGTACCTGTAGACTTCACCAGATGTTAGCGGAGTTCCTTACCCAGACACACGAACACCAAGAAGCTCTCGACCAGTTTAGTATAGCACTGAGGTGAGGACCAGTTTAGTTTCTTTTGACTTGACTTATGTTTCTGTTAGCTTAGACCCTTCTGATGTCTTCATGTCTTTTTTTTTTACCCGTCTAACATCTGTGTTAATATATTTAGCTTGGGCCAATATAAGGTGCATGTTTCTTTTTTTAGCTTGGACTCATCTAACATCTGTGTTTTATTTTTAGCTTGGATCCATTTAATGTTTATGTTTCTATTTTTAGCTTGGACCCCTCTAACGTGCGTGTGAGAGAGGGGATGGAGAGGGTGGAGAAGCAGAATGACATGGGGCTGGAGAGTGCGTATGATGTCGGGGTGGAGGACATGGAGAACAGTGATGAAGAGGTAGGTCATAAGTCATGCAGTAAAGAAGAGGTAGGTCAAAGGTCATACAGCAATGAAGAGGTAGGTCAAAGGTCATCAGTAATAAAGAGGTGGGTCAAAGGTCATCAGTGATGAAAAGGTGGGTCAAAGATCATCAGTGATGAAGAGGTGGGTCAAAGATCAAGGTCATCCCATAAAAAGAGGAAAGTTTATGTAGCCAGTGGTAAAACATCAGAACTAACAATCTGGTTCAGGTTCAATATTATATTTATTAATGTTGAAATAAGACGTCAAAAACCTGAAATATTACAATTACACACAACATATAGACGACACATAGACAGACATTTAAACAGATAATTAAAACATAATAGACTTTACTTTAGAATAGATTCTTACCGGGACACACACAGGAATTACAAATATTACTATCTGTTATTGACTATAGAGTAGAGTACACATCTAACCAATTCAACGGCTAGGCTCAGAGTGCCCGATGTTAGTGCGTGAAAGCGGGAATTTGGTGAATAGGATAAAGTCATGTGACTGTCCGTCTAGTGTCTAAAAATAACAACAACCTCATTCACACAAAGTTTTTCACACCACATTCTCACATATACGCAGCGCTAGTATAGTAATTAAAGGCATTAAATAATACATAACCCTGGTTACATACTCCCCCTCTTCGTTGAAATGGCTCCTGACATTTCCAAAGAAGTATGTACAATAATAGTAACCATGAAATATAAATAAAAACCAATTTACCTGATACAACTCACCACAATGAAATCAAGTAATTAAATTAAAACCTCATCAATGACCATCAAACTTCAAACATCAACAAGACACATAATATACAAATGTACCAATCAATGTAGGAATACCTGACCAATGAATTCCTCCATACTCCATATGACACACAAGTCATGAAACTATTTACACGTACCTCAATACACCTCATTAAAGTTTTACAACTTTTAAGAGCTAATCCCATAAACACTAGACACAAATTATTATATACAATGAGTTTAAGGATTAGGGGAATAATGAATATGGTCATTATTATAATATTTTTTTTTTTTTTTTTTTTTTTTATTTTAATTTATTAAAATCCCGGGTAAACTGCATCATAAAAACATTTCGGCATAAAAGCAGTTTTCAGCATAAAAATCGGTTCTCGGCATAAAGCAATATCATAAAAAACCGTTTACATTATCCATTCCCCATACCGATCTGGGAATTTTTTCATTCTGGTCGACCGTCTCGGCAAAATCGGTAAAGGCGACTGTGATTGGTCTGAAATAAACTGACTATGTGGACCGCTCACAGAAGCTCTGGTACTACTGCTGTCTGACTCACTGGTGTAACCTGACTGTCTGGGAGAACTCACACTCTGAAAGGAAGGACTTGAATTCTGAAATGAAGAAATATTTTGATTAGTACCATCTGATACACTAGAAACTTTAGATCTTGATACACTGTGTTGATCTGATGATTCTTTGCTGAACTCATCTCTATTTCTGGGTATCCTTGATTTCACTTCAATTGTTACTTCATCATCCGAACTCTCAGAATCGGACTCCGGAAGTTCATCAGAATTCTTAGGCTTCTTGTTCCTCCTTGTCACAGGTGTCCTATAAACAACAGGTTCATCAATGTCACATGCTGGTATCTGGTTAAATGGTAGCAGCATATTTCTGTGCAGTGTCTTTGTGGCTCGTCCTGATGTACTCTTCACTCTGAAAACAGGGATCTCGGGATTGGGAATTTCTGTGATAACATAAACTTCTGAATCCCATCTGTCTGCTAGTTTATTCTTTCCCTTTAATCCTACTTTCCGCACAAGGACTCTGTCTCCAATCTCCAGCTTACAGAACCTCACTCTCTGGTCATACTTATTCTTGTTCTTGTCAGATATTCTCCTAGCTTCTTGAGAGGCATGTCTATATGCTGAAACCATCCTGTCCTTAAGTTTCTCAACATAACCATGGTGATCTCCTTTCTCGTGTTCCAAGTCCATACCAAAGAATACATCTATGGGAAGCTTAGGATGCCAACCGAACATCAGGTAGTGTGGAGTGTATCCCGTTGCATCATTTCTGGTCGCATTGTAGGCTTGAACAAGTGGAGCAACATGGGATTTCCAGTCTGACTTCTGCTTCTCGTTGAGTGTTGAGAGCATTTTGATGAGTGTTTGGTTGAATCGCTCAGCTGAGCCATTTCCCATCGGGTGGTACGGCGTAGTCCTTGTTTTCTTTATTCCTAGGAGTTTGCAGAGTTCTTGGATTACTTTTGACTCAAAGTTACGTCCTTGGTCACTGTGTAATTTCTCAGGAAAGCTGTAATGTAGAAAGAAGTTATCAAATAAAGCTTTAGCTGTAGTATGAGCAGTTTGATTTTTACATGGAATGGCTTGAGCGAATCTGGTAAAGTGATCCGTTATGACTAAAATACTCTCGAAGCAAAAAAATTAATTTTTGAATATGTTATTAAATTTAACAAGTTTTTAAAAAACTTTCTTTTAAACTATTCAATTTTAAACATTATTTTCTAAGCATAAGTTTACAGGTTGACTATGCCAATTATAGAAAAGCCTTCATTCTTTGGTTTAAAGGTTCCATGGATTATTTTATTTTAAACATAAAAATTTGTTTTAATTTATCCTTTGTAAAAAAAAAAAAGTTCAAAAAACTTGATTTTTTCCTTTTTTAAATTGAAAAGGGGAAAACCAAATTCCCATTTTTCCAAAAATTTTTGCTTAAAGATTTCATGAAAAATATGTAAAAATTTATAAATTTTTCAATCAATGGAGATTAAATTTTCCCAATTTTTTTCAAACTTTAAAATTTTTGTCAAAAACCAAAAGGCTTAAATAAGGGGTGTTTTAAAAAATTTCAAACAGATCTAGTTCCCTTTAATAATTTTTAACTTTGGAAATGAAATTTTAAAAAATTACTTAAATATTTAAAATTAATAATTTTAATTTTATAATTTTTGTAAATGGTTTTTACAAATTCGGTTTTCCCTTTAAAAGAACAAAAGTTTTGTTTTTAATTAAAATGAGAAAAATTTTAAATCACCAATTGGTTTTTTAAAAATTGTTCCTAAAATTTTTGGAGGGAATTGGGTTTAAAACAAAAAATAAAGTTTAAATTAAACTATTTTTTAAAATTTTTAAATATCCCCCTTTTTAAATTTTTTAAATGTGAATTTAAATTTTAATAAATAAAAAATGAAAAGGTTTTTTGTTAACATTTTTTTTAAAAGGGATAAATTACTTTTAGATATTTGATTAATTTTTAAAAACTTTTAATCATTAAAAACTTTTCCAATCTATATTTAATAATATTTATTTAAAACCCTAAACGAGACAGGTGAAATTTTTAAATCGTAAAAAATTACAACTTTTATGATATTAATGTTTAATCAATGTATAAAATAAAAATCGAGAAAAGTTTTTTTC
>NW_026927062.1:0-29385 GCF_032062105.1 Saccostrea cuccullata | reverse complement strand
GGGAGCCTCTTGTTATGGGTAATGTTCAATTGAAATGTGAAAGTCAAATCTCTTCTCAGTGAAAAGGAAATACAACATTAATGAAAACTAAGTTAAAGTTCAAGGTCAAGGTCACAGAGTCAAAAAGTCATGATACATTTTGGAAGGTCTTATCACAGGTAATATGAATGCCCTTTCATTTATCTTTCAAAATGATCAATTCAATGCAATTAATTTTTTTAAGGAAATTAGGTCAAACTTCAAGATCATGGGTAATGAAAATCATAGTGTATGTAGAATGGTATTGTCCCATTTAATACTAATACACATGTTTTTAAAATATAAAAGTCCTATCTCTTCTCATTCAAAATATACGACCATGATGACCAAGGTTAAATTTATTGTGACAGATGGGCAGATTGAGAAACAAATGTGATTTAATGTACCCTACCTTTAGCAAAAATGGGGACAATAAATGTTTTTGCTGTTCTTGAGAAGAAGATTTATGTTGGAACAAGATGTGTTTGTGAAACACTACGCGCCCGGCGGTGTCGCATAATATTTGGTCCGCCTCGTTTAAAGGTCCGGCCGGACCAAATACAATAACATATTAGGTCCGCCTTTTATTAGAAAAGGTCCGGCCCGTATAAGAAAAGGTCCCCCTACGTTTTAAGGTCCGGGTGGTGCAAAATGTTTTAATCTTGACTTTAACATATGATATTAAAGAGAATCAGTTTATACTATATGATCAGAAGGATTTACCCTATTGTGTTTTATTTTTTGTACAACATACACGTATCTCTAGACAAGAATCTACTCGTTTAGTGTGCTTTGAGCATTGCAGTTTACAAATGGTTTAGGATATAACTTCTTTAAAAATAATGCCACAATTATTGTGCAAGTGTTTTTTTCCCTAGAATTTACTTTGTGTAAATTAGTACGATTCAAGGTGTGAAATCTGTCGGTGTGTAAAGCTAGTAAAACAATGGGGTGTGACGTATTTGTTTACCTGACAGGTACCCACAGGTAGAGCCCGCGGCAGATGGCGCTGTCAATGAAAGGTCGGTGAACCTAATGGGCATGTGTTAGCTCTATATATCAATAGATTTGACGTTTTTAAATTAATAAATTATGCTCAGGAACAAATATTCATTGGTACACTTCAAAACTCCTACATTTATAATAAGTAGAATTGTATAGTCTATTTGAATATTTAAAGCTAAATATGGCGTATCATAATCTGAGCTAAAATTTCAAAATACTAGATTAAGCGTATAATAATATACATGAGATTTGATATTTATGTTCAAATTAAATTTTTTACCGATATTGAACTTAAATATACCGACGTTTCTATTAGTTAAATTCAAACTAATTGAATTAAAACTGTGTCTGATATTTAAATTCCGAGTCGATAAGAATTGGTCATTGTTTTAAATCTCTAATATCTATACATGAAACGCAATTGATTTAAATTTGGGTAATGGAAAATTTTAAAGAATAAATTATAGACTGTTTAGTAAATGAAATGAATGAAATGTCTTGGACACAAGTTCTGTTAACTAGACTTAGTGCTTCATGTACAGCTGTATATATACAAAATTTTTATATTAAAAATGTTGTGTATAATAATTTTTTTTCAAAATTCCTTTTCTACGTTCATGTACATGTTAAACATTAAATTGCCGGAGAGGTACCTAGCAAAAATTCCGGAAATGAAAAGAAATAAATGTCGGGAAAAAAGAGTAATTGTCGGAAATAAAATAACGAAATGTCGGAAATGAAATACAGCGGTTCTTTCTTTAAATAAAAGAGAGATCTTTTTAATATTGTTAGTCGTAACTTATAGAAAAAAACGCCTTATATGATTTAAAGTAATTTCTTATCCCAAGTGTGGAGTTTAATACTACATGAAAGATCGATAAAGGGTACATGTAATTCTCTAGTTTCCTGTTGTCTTTACTTATACCTTTTGTTTTCTGTTTATAATCATATTTTGGTCCTTTATTTGTGGATAGTGTAAAATATAACTTAATATTGAATTCTATCTCTATTTACATTTACTGCAGAAACAAAATTCATGATTGTAATGTTCAGTTAAAGACTAAAGCAGCTCACACAATGTGGAAAACATATACATGGGTTATCAGAAAAGGTCCGCCCTCTATATTTCAGATATCTTTATATGTTTTAAAGAGAAATTTCTAGACAGGGTTTATTTTCGTAGCTTAAAAACACGAGAAAAGGACAGGGTGGACCTTAAAACGCAGCTATCAGAAAAGATCCGCCCTCTGTATTTCAGATATCTTCATGTCATAAAGAGAAATTTCTAGATATTCTTGATATAACTAATTATTTAACCGATTTTGCAATTGATAGGTAGGTTGACGTCGCTGCAGTGTCCTTTTGACGTTACGACAATCTGTAGCTCTTAAAGAAAGGGGTAATAAAAATATTATTAAAGAAAAAGTAATAAACATACGCTCTTGAAATTTAAAACATAGAAATTTGAGGATATCACCAATATGTTTATTATGTTTTCTTATGAATCCATTGAGTACGTCATATTTTGTAATACTCTATAAAAATAGTAAAATTTGCTTATTTTTGCATTTTGATATGCACCCTCTGGTAACAAGACGGTAGAATTTTGTGTTTCTTACATATATTGTATGATATAGTATTACTCATCAAATATTATAGTTTGAACAAAATGTCTATTGTAGTATTTGTATAATTTGCTTTAAAGTGCTAAAAATTGGTGTTTTCCTATATAATCCTAGATAAATGTACCTGTATTTTGAGACGGTCCCTCAAAAATACCTGGACGGTAGATTTCCCCCAAACTTTACATGTACACTGCAGTTAATGTAAGTTAAATATGTTATAAAAATGAAGAGTTTCGCTATTGTAGTTTTCACACAATAAAACTATAGTCGGCTCCCTTAAAAACACGAGTAAAGGACAGGGCGGACCTTAAAACGCAGTTATCAGGGAAGGTCTGCCCTTTGTTTTTCTAATTACACAGCAAAAATTATGGACGGGGCACATCTCTCTCATTAACAATAGAGAACGATGACAGACAACGGACAAATCGTGATGAGAAAAGCTCACTTAAGCTGATGTGAGCTAAAGAGTAGCAGGGGGTGCTTAAAATGCACCAGAAGAAAGGGTCCGCCTTTTGTTTTGGTAAAAAAATAAACAATTGCTAACTTAATTTCCAACTACTTTCTGTTGATAAGAACCGGGAAACATAAGAAAATACATTGACAAAAAAGACTGATTTAGTGATTAAATGCTGCTTATCGTCGCTCTCGAGAATTGTTCACCCATATAGAGACGCCACCACTTGCCGCCAGTGAGCTACAGATTTTGTCCTTTATTCGGGACTTACGACCATTGAGTAAGGAGGGATCTTTTTCGTGCCAGCACCTACTACAACACGGGACCCCGGTTTATACGTTTTTATCCGAAGGACCGATTTCCACGTCCCAAAAAGGGATTCGAACCTGCGACGTAAGGATCAACTCCTTACTTCGACGCTCTAACCATGCACTCCATGTAATGCTATTGTTATGAATTTCATTTCTTTTTACTGTTTAATTTGAATATATAAGCAAGGAATATACTTATAAAATCTACGCAAGATAATACTTCCTTACACTATAAAGACCATCTTAAGAATTTAAAATTTAGAAATAAAATTTCGATTGCTGTAACATCATTGGCGTTGGAAGTAAATTGGAATGGGGGGAGGGCTATTTCAAAGGGAAAAAAATTGTCAAACTTAAAAAAAAAACTTGACAATCTCAAAATAGAAATAGGAAATTTTGACAGGAGGGGGGGGGGTAAGGTGATTTTAACTTTTTCCATATTTATAGCAAGGAAATATGGGAAAGAATTGGAAGTGAAAGGAAGTTGGCCTCGACGATTGAAGTTGACCACTACCCCCCCCCCCCCCCCCTCCCCACGATATAGGATTTTCGTTTGAGTTTGAGCAATTTGTCTTTTCTTTTTTTTTTTTTGCTTGTCTACTTTTTTTGGTAAATAAAAAAATAGTCTCTGGTCCCCCCCCCCACTACTTTCAACGATGCTACGTGCCTGACAACGAAGTTTTTGATACGTCATGATATTAAAAGACTATTTCAATTTAATTTATTTTTTAAAAAATTGATGCGTTTTTATTTCTCTTTAATGTTTATTCGTTGAATAAATTCTTCCTATAGCTCATAAAGCAGTGGAAAGCGAGACAAAAATCTGTACTGAAGCTGTATTTCTCTGGTGGAAAATCAAGTCGGGGTTGTTTGTTAGATGCTAACGGGAAATTCTAATATGCGAGGCTAAACTCAAGCTCTTGTTTCTGGGGGAAAAATATGGGACATATATGTTCATTACCGGTATTCTTTAATATTTTTAATTTTTTGACACGTATCCGCGTGATTTTACTACGCCCCTCCCATCCCCCGCCAAAAAAAAAAACATTTAGGAAGGGTGTATAAAATGTTCCGATTTTTATTGAAACCGAGAGACATTAGTATAAATACATGTATATCATTAATGCACAGAGATTTTATATGAACGACATGCATTTCGCCAAGTAATGCACATATACCTTGTCCTGGAGTAATATTTATTGGGCCGCATTTTATTTCCGGAATTTTCAAAAAAATAAACTTTTCATTTCCGACAGTTTTTACATTTTAAAAGTTTAGACATTTGTCAAATTCATGTCAGCATTTTTCGGCAATGAAAAAAAATCATACTTCCATCATAAATAATATTATATAATACATATATACAATACCCTGTTAAAAATCTATTTCTATCTTTGTTATATATGTTAACTTTTAAGTTCCATAAAGGTATCTTTTAAAAAATCCAAAAATGTGAAAAAAAAATACAAATAAAAATGTCGAATTCCGAAATAACGAAAATGGTCGGAAAATGCAATGCAAAATTCAAGAAATGAAATGCAGAGATTTAGTAGATATAATTATTAGCCTTTGAATAGGTAAGAAACAGTGTAAACTTATAAAAACACGGGGGATATGGTACTTTAGGTTTTCTCAAACGAGACAATTATAGACTAACCCCTAACTGCCCAATCCGCAGGCATGTGGTTTTTACAATAACGGGTGTAGGGTAGTACACCGTGACATAAGCCTCTGTCACAGTGACCCCCCACTTATTGACAACAATATTAAACGTAAAGAATAACAGATTCAGAAGAACCTGAATTTTACACACAACCAGAGGAGCTAGACTGTTTAACTCGGTTAGAATATGATATGGATATTGAGTGAGTTATACCCCGGCATCTCTTGTTAGTAGCAAGAATTGGTCCTTTACAATTCAAAACTGGAAAAATTTCTTCATTTGGTTAAAAATCTGAATATTTGTGAAAGTATAAACTTGTAACATTTACAACTAGATTTATGAGTGTTATACAAGTACATATTATACATGCTGTACCCAGACAACAAATTATTATTTTCAGTTTTTTGCATCATATTTATTCTTCATTTTGCTTCTTTTATTTTTTAAAAAAGATACAAAGGATGACCTAGAAAAAAAAACATTTCATTTTATTAAGCGATAATGTATTTTTTTTCATATTTCAAAGACCCCCCCCCCTCCCGACAGGTTTAACATGTTCATACTAGTTTATTTTTAGAATTTTTTTTTCAACTGAAATTGAATAATGTATCCATGTGTTGGTGAATGAGTTATTTAATGTTTCAGTTGTTTATAAAGTTTGAACCCTCAATCAACATTAAAACATTTATTAGTTAAGAAAAGCTTTATGTACAACATATTCATAATCAACCACAGTGTGTTTTGTACTGATTTATATTTGTTTCAAATAAAAATGTTGAAAACTTATAAACACGTTTAAGTATTTATTTATTTTATGAAATAAACACGTTGAAGTGTTTAAAAATTGACCTATAAACATGTTTAAGTGATTATTATCTGTTGCATCGAATAAACATGTTTAAGCGTTTAAGTGTTTAGGTTGAACACGTTTATTTATTACACATGAAATGTTTAAATTTTAAACACTCACGGTGTTTATTTAGTAAACTCTAAGTGTTTATTAAGTGTTTAATTAAGGTCTTCCGTTTCCAACGGAAGACCTTCTACTGATTCTGAAGATTAAAGGGTTTTTATCATGCATCATGATTTTTTGATATAACAAAGTTTATATGCTATTAAAATCTTCCATCAAAATTTTTTGTTAGAAAATTAATATTTTGGGTGTTTCAGCGATTCAAAGTTTAAATTTCTCAATATGCATATTTTGATCGCCGATTTTGCGCGCCATTGCTCTGACGTCATAGGTGTCAGTCCTGGTCAAGCGAAGTACTTATTGTGATTAAAAAACGGTTCAATGGCTTCGTCCATAAACCCCACTAGAAATTAAATAATTGATAATTGGTTAATTGATAGATAATTAGATATAATTTGTGGCGTTTGGATGAAAAATAAGCACAGGAAAGGTTTTAGGACGTTTTTTAGCTGCCAGGGACTTGGTCGGTACGAGGATATGTCTCCATTCAGCGCATTCGTTTATTTACGATCACAATTTTTTCTGTATTATATAAAATATCTATTTAATGGAAATATACTTTTCAAGAAAAAAAAATAATTTGTAAACATGCATTTTAAAAGTCCGGCACGCACATCATGCACTTAGAATTGTGAAGTGCGTAATGGCGCACGGCGCCATTGAAGATCGAAGTGTCCTTGCTGAAATGATATTCATTGCTGGACTAGATAGAAGATACACAAGATCTGTTTGTGTATAATTTATTAATATAACGAAGAAAGAAACCGAAAAACCACCATTTTTATAATTATTTAAGAATTCAAACGTTAATAATTCGATCTATTCAATCGAAGCCAGGAGTTGTCAAAGGCTTCGTCTTCAATGCCCTCTCCTCTTTTCACGGTATGTTTTTGTTTTTTCTATTTTAGTCAGCCCAATACATATAAGATTAAGCGTCCATAGCCAAAGTAATATTGTCAATATCAAATTTTTTTCCAACCTAGTGGTGTATTTTTTTTATTTCATGCAAAAATCTATCCGGTAGATGTTTTCTTACGATACGCTTTACGAGGTCTAATTGCTCATTGACACCTATGACGTTTCAGTACCACGTGACCCCTATCTAATTAGCGGAGATTTTCAATCTGAGGAGCCTACATTACGGATGTAAAATGGCTTAAATACGACAGTTTAAAACATTATTTCATAATTAAACGATAATTATATGTTTCAAGAATATTAGGGTCTTCCACTTCCTTCGGAAGACCCTACTGTTATTCTATTGTTTCTTATTATTCTTTTTTTTTTTTCCCGCTCGACTTTTGACAGGCGATTTCTCATAGACCTTTGAACTGATCGTTATGAAACTTTCAGGATAGATAGCTTGTAGTTAAACCTATTTAAACCTGTTTTCAGTTTTTTTATGCATGCCTTTATTTGTGAGTTATTGCCCTTTAATTGAAAATTTTTGATGTCTCGTTTCCACTGAAAATCTCAAAAATGACATAAGATATTTACACGAAAGTTGGAGAACTTGTAGCCAATACATTGTAGATGTGCACAACGATAAAATTATATAGCTGATTTCTTAAAGTTTGGAAGCTATAAAACGGCAAATTTTAGTAATTTTTTTTCTTTGAATTTTTGCTACTTTTTGTGTAATAACTTTTAAACCGAGAATAATTTGGTAAGAAATATATAACAAAAGTTGTGGGTAATTACGAGAGCTTTCATATTTGATTAACGAAAAGGGGCTGGCCCCTATAATTAGGGGTTAATAGCGCATACACGCTTTTTTCTGATAGCTAAAAATATTGGTATATTATGAAAAAGTTTGACTGAAATAATTTCGAACTTATAAAATCTTGTCATTTGATATAAAAAGAAATAAACTTCCAGCTATATTTAATTGTTTTTTTTATAAAACAAGTACATGTATGTGAGAAACCTTTCAGGAACAAGTTGTCTACTATAGCCAGCCAAGCCTTTACTGCATACATGTGCACATTTTTAGTTGATGCATCTAAAAGATATAGTTTTGATTCGGTGATTATTTGTTTTCTTTTTATTCAAATAATTTTAAAATGTGATGATGTACACAACAATAATTAGTACCTAGTTTAGAGGATTTTTTCGCGCTTGTTTGTAAACAACGCGCGGCATTGTGGGAAATAGGAATGTACTAAAGACGCGATGTACTAAACATTGATTTGACCTGATTCAAATTTGTCTGTAAATGTTCCAAACAATTAAATTTTTGTATAGCATATGCCTCGAAGTCATAAAGTCTGTACATAAGTAATTTAAAATACTCAATATTACCATTTAATTAAAAATTAAAACGTCAGGTAAATATCAGGTCTCTAGTATATCCCGTTTTTAGTGTGCCCCTTCGAGTCGACGTCGGCCACATGTTTGCCATGGTTTACAAACTGAAAATAGAATGATTTGTGAAGTTGAACATTTTCTCACAAAGACTCCGTTTGTAGACATGTACACTCATTTAATCTGCAGCTACGAAGTACTTTGTCACTTCTCTGGAACATTATTCTAAGCAGAATTATCCCTATTCATATATTCTAAGAATCTTGTGTGAATTGTTTACGAGGAAATTCTGACTGTCACATTAACAAGGATGAACACTCTTGACTCTGCTTCGGATTCCCCAGTGATAATTGTATCGAGTGATGAAAGAGCTGACGGCGACATTTTAATGTATGATTGGCTTGGACCATTGGAATGAAGGTTAGAATATTTTTATTACTTAAATTTACACTACTAATTACATGACAGTGACATACATTGATGTTATTAGAAATACACAGACACACCGATATATTATCTGTTTTACAGTTCAGACGCTCTCTGTTTACCTTGTAAATCCCCACAGCTTTATATTTTATTTTTTTTTAATTTGAGGATGTAATTTCAACAGTCCTACTATCTATCATAGTGATCATACTCTATAATTCAAACTGCACTTAATGTTTCAGAATATATTCAACTAATTATATATTGACAGTGTGACTGTAAGGGTGAGGGCAGATACTTATTTAGTTTTAATTTAGATTGTGCTTGTCAAGCCGCATTTGACATTTGGTGCATCCATGCTCAGTGTTCACACTGAGAGTTTATTCAAATGTTTAATTCGAATGAATTCACTGCTCGTTAAATTACTTCCCATTAGCTCCATGTGAACATGAGTAAGGATAGCTAATTCAAATTAAATAGAAATGAATTTTGAATGTAGCTTAAACATTTTAAAGAAGCTAAGCACTGTGGGTCCAAAGTATACTGCGGAAAAATTGTGTGGAGCAATGTGCAAGTCACAATCTTCTTTTGCCAAGGTCTTATCATAAGAGCTCGCATTATGGGCAGGGATTTGTGCTGCTGTCTGGACTCGCTATAAATAGATGTTCTCAAAAAGTCTAAATTATTTAATATCATACTTTACTGACAAAAAAGGACAAATATTGCTCAGTTAAAACGAAAAGAAATTTGTTTAAAAAAATTGTAATAATAGAAAGTTTGCTTTTTTGTTTGATAAGACTGCTGTAATGGTTTAAAGCCATATATGGCGTAACTAATCAAAAAAATATATTTTTGAAAAATACAAAATTAAGTAAAGAAATATAGTTAATACATTCAAATTAAAGCTTTTCATACAATTCTGAACACGGAGAACACCTCGTCTCATTTAAAAATACAATTTTATCTTCTCTGTAGTGTGTTATTTAAATCTTTTGTATTTTCTTCCGATACGGAGAAAATTCCGAGAATCAAATTTAAATTGTGATATCTTTATAACGCAATTGACTTAGATTTTGTAATTTACGGAAAAGTTCTATCTTTATACAAAGTAATGATACAAATAATAAGTTCTTATAATTTTAGTCTAATAATTTTCATTGCACATACGCCATATATGGCTTTAATGTTTGTTTATTTGCCTTAATCATACATTTTTCAGTCATTTCATGGTGCCACCACTTGGGATGGTATTAGCTGCAAATATAGACTTGTACTTAGCACTTATTGCCTTTAAGAAGTATGAGATCCATTTTGTGCTAACACCTACCGTGACATAGAATCTTGGTTTATGCAGTCTCATAGGAGTAACCTGTCTAAAGCATTTAGCAATGGAATTGGAACCTGCGACGTAAGGTTCAGCTTCTTATTGATACTTTGATTGATAATATTTATTTGAGAATTTCACTCATTCACATACTTAGAGATGTTGATATATACTGTTGAATAGCATCAATTTAGACCTTTACTTAGCTAAGTAAACATGTACTGTGAGGTTTTTAAGGTCTCATTCATTTTATATGCCAGATGCATGTTAAGGAACATTACTGCATAAATGTTTTTGTCTTAAATTTGAAGCTCTTTACTAATATAGAGATATGTTACCATATAGTGTTAAACGTCTTCAAATTAGTGTAGACCTTTACTTTAAACTCAGCAATGTGAGTGTGTTGTGTGAACTTGTGTTAGCGAGACAGTGTGTTGTATGAATTTGTGTTAGCAAGGCAGTGTGTTTTGTAAACTTAATTGTGTTAGCCTGACAGTGGGTTGTGTGAATACTTGTTAGCTTGACGATGTGTTGCATAAACTCGTGTAAGCGAGACAGCGTGTTGTGTGAAATCGTGTTTAAAGTGTAAGTGTGACAGTGTGTTGTGTAAACTCGTGTTAGCTAGACAGAGTGTTGATTGAACTCGTATTAGCGAGACTTCGTGTTGTGTAAACTCGTGTTAGTGAGACTGCGTGTTGTGTAAACTCATGTTAGCGAGACAGCGTGTTGTGTGAACTCTTAATAACGAGACAGCATGTTGTGTGAATTCGTGTTAGCGTGACAGTGTGTTGTGTGAACTTGTGTTATCCTGAAAATTTGTCGTGTGAACTGGTGTTAGAGAGACAGTGTGTTGTGTGAACTCGTGTAAGCGAGATTGCATATTGTGTGAACTCGTGTTAGCGAGACTGCGTGTTATGTAAACTTGTGTTAGCGAGACAGCGTGTTGTGTGAACTCGTGTTAGCGATATTGCATGTTTTTTGAATTTGTGTTAGCGTGACAGTGTGTTGTGTAAACTTGTGTTAGCCTGACAGTGTGTTGTGTGAAATGGTATTTGGATGAGAGTATCTTGTGTGAAATGGTATTAGGATGACAGTGTGTTATCGCAACAGCGTTTGGTGCGAACTTGTGTTAGTGAATAGTGAGACAGCCTGTTTTGTGAATTTGTGTTAGCGTGACAGTGTGTTGTGTGAACTCGTGTTAGCCTGACAGTGTGTTGTGTGAAATGGTATTAGGATGACAGTGTGTTGTGTGAAAATGGTATTAGGATGACAGTGTGTTATCGCAACAGCGTTTGTTAGTGAATAGTGAGACAGCCTGTTTTGTGACTTTGTGTTAGCGTGACAGTGTATTGTGTAAACTTGTGTTAGCGTGACAGTGTATTGTGTAAACTCATGTTAGTGAGATTGCGTGTTGTGTAAACTCATGTTAGCATGACAGTGTGTTGTGTGAATTCATCTAAACGTGACAGTGTGTTGTGTGAACTTGTGTTAGCTAGACTGTGTGTTGTATGAACTCGTATTAGCGAGACTGCGTGTTGTGTAAACTTGTGTTAGCGAGACTACGTGTTGTGTGAACTTGTGTTAGCGAGACAGCGTGTTTGTGAATTCGTGTTTGCATGATAGTGTGTTGTGTGAACTCGTGTTAGCCTGATATTTTGTTGTGTGAAATTGTATTAGCGTGACAGTGTGTTGTGTGTTAGTGTGACAGCGAACTTGTGTTAGTGCGAAAGTGTTTTTCAGTGTTGTGATGGCGAGCTGTGTGATAGCCTAATGGCGTCTTTTGTGTCGGTAAGATGGCACGTTTTTTATGAAAGTGCTATTGAGCTTTAGCAAGTGGCCCTATCTGGACACGCCTTATTATTATAACTGATCAGTTCTCAGATATACAGTGAATTACCGGTATTATTGTCACCATGAAATCAGCATTTACAGTTGCAATTACCTAGTTAGTAATCATAAAATATTGGTTTGCCAGTTATTAAAATTATGGTGTTCCAATGATGTGGAGTTGCAGTGTGTTAGCATGTTAATTTCAACAGACTGCCACTCCAATGCAGCTTTAAACAACACGCTGCTGTGTTAACACAAAACAAAATATCATGCAAACACAACTCTAAACAATCTGTTGAGTGTTAGCTTCACTGCATGTTGGATTCAGTGTGCTGGCATATTATCACTGACGTACATTCTAGCACATTGTCACCTCGTGCTAGTACAAATGTATGTTGTCATAAATACTCTAGCACATTATCCTAGACCCGCTAGTGCATTATTACTTTGCACTTGTATGTTGTCTTATTAGGGGATAGCATAAATGACTGCCTTAATTGGTGTAAACTTCTTTTAATTGATGAAAGAGTACATTAAAATTTACAAATTATACACAGAAAATGTGACAATATCTTAGAACTCAATTTTATAATCTAATTTATAATCTCATGAATTGCATGTTTTATTGGTAAAAGAATTATAAATTAAAAAATTTCAATTTCTTTTGGATAGGTGTGACTCATCTGAATACTGAATTTTGATACCAAGCATGACCATGATTTGCCAGAAGATCATCTGTTTGGATGTGACATGGAATAAACAGCATAGTGAAAATAAGTCAAGTTTTGGTTTGTGACGACAACTTTTAAACACATTGTGTATCATTTTTAAATTTTGATTTGACAACATAAATCCACAAATATGAACATATCAATTGCTCTCAGTTTTTCAAGTGAAATAGTTTTTGTAACAGAAATACATGTACCAGTAATTACATTGGAATAAATGTTATTTTTAAATATAATAATATTTTGTTTGTGTTGCATGTTGACCTCTTTATTAAGGTCTTCCCTTTCAAAGTTTATACTTACTTATTCTAATGATTAAGATAGATCCTCTGTCTTCAGCAGGAATATAAGATCTTGTAATACATGTATGTGTATTTTTAGCTCTTCTGAGCCAAAGGCTCAAAGAGCTAATGCTATGGCCATTTGTGCGGTGTGCGTCGTGCGGTGTGCGTTTACTTTTTAGAATATGGGCCATAACTCAAGAACCCCTTGGCCAATCAGTGTCAAATTTGTCACAGGGTATCCTTGGCCCAAGGGCTACCATTTATACTAAATTAAGGGTTGGGACCCTAAAACAAGGGTAGATTATCAGGAAAACAAAACAAAAAGAACTGGTTGCTAAAAAATCTTCTTCTCCAGAACCACCAGGCAGATTTTCACCAAACTTACATACAAGGATCAGGATATGTTGAAAATTAAAAATTGTTCAAGGCATGACCCTGGGGCAAAGGGCGTGGTCTCAAGGTCACTTTAAAGTTGACCTAAATTTACAATTAATAAAAATGTTCATATTTTGCTTACTATAAGGACTAGGATCATCAAATCTTGTAAGTTTATGCATCTTAGGACTTCACATCATGTTAACTCATTGCGGGCATTTGTTTTCAAATTGATTTAAAGGCATATTTTGAATACTTTAAGGCCTATGATCATCAAACTTAGTCAGTTAATGCATCTTGGGTCCTTGAACAACGTCAACTTAAAAGTAGGTCACCGTGACCTACTTTTTGAACTTTATGACTTATCCTTTTCAAAACATTTAATCCCATTATTTCAGGCACTGAAAGGGTTAGAATCATCAAATCTTGTAAGTTGCTGCATCATGGGACCTTAAAACATATTTAAGAAAAATTAGGTCACTGTGACCTACTTTTAGAATTTTGCAGGCATTTGTTTTCAAATTGTTTAAAAGGCATATTTTGATTACCTTTAAACCTATGATCATCAAACTTGGTCAGGAGATGCATCTTGGAAATCTGAAAAATGTCGACCAAAATGTAGGTCACGGTGACCTACTTTCAACATTTTATGGCTTTATTTAAGTATCTTAGGTATTTATTGGCTTAGAATCATCAAACTTTGTGAGTTGATGCATCTTCGGTTTTCGGATTGTGACGACCAAAAATTAGGTAACAGTGACCTACTTTTGAAATTATATAGCTATATTTAAGTAATCTTAGGTATTTATTGGCTTAGAATCATCAAACTTTGTCAGTTGATGCATCTTGGGTTTTCAGAGAATTTCGACCAAAAAGTAGGTCACAGTGACCTACTTTTTGACATTTTATGGCTATATTTATGTATCTCTAGTACTTATTGGTTTAGAATCATCATACTTTGTCAGTTGAAGCATCTTTGGTTTTCGGAGAATTTCGACCAAAAAGTAGGTCATGGTGACCTACTTTTGAATATCTCAGGTATTTATTGGCTTAGAATTATCAAACTTGGTCAGCAGATGCATCTTAGGACTCTAAAAAATGTCAGCAAAAATGTAGGTCACGATGACCTACTTTCAACATTTTATGGCTATATTTAAGTATTCTCCAGTACTTATTGGCTTAGAATCATCAAACTTTGTCAGTTGATGCATCTTGGGTTTTCGGAGAATGTCAACCAAAAAGTATGTCACAGTGACCTACCTTTTGACATTTTATGGCTATATTTATGTATCTCTAGTACTTATAGATTTAGAATCATCATACTTTGTCAGTTGATGCATCATGGATTTTCGAAGAATGTCGACCTAAAAGTAGGTCATGGTGACCTTCTTTTGAATATCTCAGGTATTTATTGGCTTAGAATTTTCAAACTTGGTCAGCAGATGCATCTTGGGACTTTAAAAAATGTCTACCAAAATGCAGGTCACAATGACCTACTTTCGACATTTTATGGCTATATTTAAGTATCTCTGGTACTTAGTAGTTAAGAATCATCAAACTTTGTCAGTTGATGCATCTTTGGTTTTCTGAGAATGTTGACCAAAGAGTAAGTCACAGTGACCTACTTTTGAATATCTCAGGCTTAGAATTATCAAACTTTGTCACTTGATGCATTTTGTGATTTCCAAGAATGTAGACCAAAAAGGAGTTCTAATTGGCTAAGAATCATAAAACTTTGTCAGGTGATGCAACTTGGGTCTTTAATAGGATACTTAGGGTTAGAGGCTTCAAATACAAGTGATAGGTTGTACAATTTATCAGAAGAGCGATTCAAGGCCCTTGGGCCTCTTGTTACAGTATAATGTAAAAAAATTGTTATTTTGGCACATACAACTAAATAAAGGCATAAACATGTGTATGATTCCAAGGAATTCAATACATAGGGCATGTACATGTAGTTTTCTAAAACAAGATTGAAGAGATGTCCAGTCGCATTTCAATGTCAACTGCAAAACTGTGCCTGTTGCATACTTATTAGCCCATCTGAGCTAAAGGAACCAGTAAATTTTTTAAAAACATAATTTTGTCCATTATCATCATTGTCTAAAATTTCACAATATCATTTTCCAGAACCAAAGTGAAACTTGGCACAGAGCATCCTTAGTGTAGGGGATTCAAATTGTTCTTATGCAGGGCAATACTTTCAAAGAGATTTGTTTCTTTAATGCTGTAAATGTACATGTATTATATTTAGCTTGTACAATATTTGGTGGAAATTGACTTTTGAATAAGTTAGCGTAGATATTCTTATTTATGTTTATGTACAAGACTTTTAGCTTTGTACTTGATTTAGTGATTGCTGCATCTGCAAAAGCCGCTAAAAAAGAATACACAGCCATATGTAATATGTTTACAATATACCTTTCAGAGAATTTTACACTCCTATTGAGGTACCATCAGTTGCTAGTGGAAAGCTACAAATTCGAAATATACACAAGACATTTCTTTGCGTTTATTATAAAAGTATTGTTCTACTTACTGATTGCAACTAATGAAGATTGTTCATCATTATTGTAAAGACATTTGGATTTTTTGATTTATTATATAATTTGTTTATTTTATTTACCTAGTTATATTGTATATTAAATGATTTTAAAGCCATTTTTAAGATGGTAATGTAGCAAAACACTTATGTTTCTGTAGTATGACACGTTTCACAAACATAATTGCAACAAAGATGATATATCCGATATCAAAAGTCATAATATTGGAAGTTAAACTGTTGTGGATACGATTTCAAGAATGCTGTTAGAGAGAGTACCCTTTAGACCCCATTCTCACACCAAATTAAAGAATTCAAGTAAGGGTTTTTGAGACAAATCGAAAAAGAGAATGTTAGCAAAGTTGACAATTTAGACAGAAACATTTAATCTTTTGCTTATCGCTAGAAAGGAAGACCCACTCGTTGCTTTGCAACGAGCTTTGCTCTAGTTTCTTATTATTCTTTTTTTTCCCGCTCGACTTTTGACAGGCGATTTCTCAAAGACCTTTGGACTGATCGTTATGAAACTTTCAGGATAGATAGTTTGTAGTTAAACCTATTTAAACCTGTTTTCAGTTTTTTTATGCATGCCTTTATTTGTGAGTTATTGCCCTTTAATTGAAAATTTTTGATGTCTCGTTTCCACTGAAAATCTCAAAAATGACATAAGATATTTACACGAAAGTTGGAGAACTTGTAGCCAATACATTGTAGATGTGCACAACGATAAAATTATATAGCTGATTTCTTAAAGTTTGGAAGCTATAAAACGGCAAATTTTAGTAATTTTTTTTCTTTGAATTTTTGCTACTTTTTGTGTAATAACTTTTAAACCGAGAATAATTTGGTAAGAAATATATGACAAAAGTTGTGGGTAATTACGAGAGCTTTCATATTTGATTAACGAAAAGGGGCTGGCCCCTATAATTAGGGGTTAATAGTTCATACACGCTTTTTTCTGATAGCTAAAAATATTGGTATATTATGAAAAAGTTTGACTGAAATAATTTCGAACTTATAAAATCTTGTCATTTGATATAAAAAGAAATAAACTTCCAGCTATATTTAATTGTTTTTTTTTTATAAAACAAGTACATGTATGTGAGAAACCTTTCAGGAACAAGTTGTCTACTATAGCCAGCCAAGCCCTTACGAGCCCCTTTACTGCATACATGTGCACATTTTTAGTTGATGCATCTAAAAGATATAGTTTTGATTTGGTGTTTCTTTGTTTTCTTTTTATTCAAATAATTTTAAAATGTGATGATGCACACAACAATAATTAGTACCTAGTTTAGAGGATTTTTTCGCGCTTGTTTGTAAACAACGCGCGGCATTGTGGGAAATAGGAAGGTACTAAAGACGCGATGTACTAAACACTGATTTGACCTGATTCAAATTTGTCTGTAAATGTTCCAAACAATTGAATTTTTGTATAGCATATGCCTCGAAGTCATAAAGTCTGTACATAAGTAATTTAAAATACTCAATATTACCATTTAATTTAAAAATAAAACGTCAGGTAAATATCAGGTCTCTAGTATATCCCGTTTTTAGTGTGCCCCTTCGAGTCGACGTCGGACACATGTTTGCCATGGTTTACAAACTGAAAATAAAATGATTTGTGAAGTTGAACATTTTCTCGCAAAGAATCTGTTTGTAGACATGTACACTCATTTAATCTGCAGCTACGAAGTACTTTGTCACTTCTCTGGAACATTATTCTAAGCAGAATTATCCCGATTCATATATTCTAAGAATCTTGTGTGAATTGTTTACGAGGAAATTCTGACTGTCACATTAACAAGGATGAACACTCTTGACTCTGCTTCGGATTCCCCAGTGATAATTGTATCGAGTGATGAAAGAGCTGACGGCGACATTTTAATGTATGATTGGCTTGGACCATTGGAATGAAGGTTAGAATATTTTTATTACTTAAAATTTACACTACTGATTACATGACAGTGACATACATCGATGTTATTAGAAATACACAGACACACCGATATATTATCTGTTTTACAGTTCAGACGCTCTCTGTTTACCTTGTAAATCCCCACAGCTTTATATTTTATTTTTTTTAAATTTGAGGATGTAATTTCAACAGTCCTACTATCTATCATAGTGATCATTCTCTATAATTCAAACTGCACTTAATGTTACAGAATATATTCAACTAATTATATATTGACAGTGTGACTGTAAGGGTGAGGGCAGATACTTATTTAGTTTTAATTTAGATTGTGCTTGTCAAGCCGCATTTGACATTTGGTGCATCCATGCTCAGTGTTCACACTGAGAGTTTATTCAAATGTTTAATTCGAATGAATTCACTGATCGTTAAATTACTTCCCATTAGCTCCATGTGAACATGAGTAAGGATAGCTAATTCAAATTAAATAGAAATGAATTTTGAATGTAGCTTAAACATGTTAAAGAAGCTAAGCACTGTGGGTCCAAAGTATACTGCGGAAAAATTGTGTGGAGCAATGTGCAAGTCACAATCTTCTTTTGCCAAGGTCTTATCATAAGAGCTGGCATTATGGGCAGGGATTTGTGCTGCTGTCTGGACTCGCTATAAATAGATGTTCTCAAAAAGTCTTAATTATTTAATATCATACTTTACTGACAAAAAAGGACAAATATTGCTCAGTTAAATTGCAAAAGAAATTTGTTTTAAAAAATTGTAATAATAGAAAGTTTGCTTTTTTGTTTGATAAGACTGCTGTAATGGTTTAATGTTTGTTTATTTGCCTTAATCATACATTTTTCAGTCATTTCATGGTGCCACCACTTGGGATGGTATTAGCTGCAAATATAGACTTGTACTCAGCACTTTTTGCCTTTAAGAAGTATGAGATCCATTTTGTGCTAACACCTACCGTGACACAGTATCTTGGTTTATGCAGTCTCATAGGAGTAGCCTGTCTAAAGCATTTAGCAATGTTTCCGGAACCTGCGACGTAAGGTTCAGCTTCTTATTGATACTTTGATTTATAATATTTATTTGAGAATTTCACTCATTCACATACTTAGAGATGTTGAATATGTTGAATAGCATCAATTTAGACCTTTACTTAGCAAAGTAAACATGTACTGTGAGGTTTTTAAGGTCTCATTCATTTTATATGCCAGATGCATGTTAAGGAACATTACTGCATAAATGTTTTTGTCTTAAATTTTTTTGTCTTAAAAGCTCTTTACTAATATAGAGATATGTTAGTGTTAAAGTACTTAAACCTCTTCAAATTAGGGTAGACTTTTACTTTAGACTCAGCAATGTGAGTGTGTTGTGTGAACTTGTGTTAGCGAGACAGTGTGTTGTATGAATTTGTGTTAGCAAGGCAGTGTGTTTTGTGAACTTAATTGTGTTAGCCTGACAGTGGGTTGTGTGAATTCTTGTTAGCTTGACGATGTGTTGCGTAAACTCTTGTTAGCGGGACAGCGTGTTGTGTGAAATCGTGTATAAAGTGTAAGTGTGACAGTGTGTTGTGTAAACTCATGTTAGCTAGACAGAGTGTTGATTGAACTCGTATTAGCGAGACTTCGTGTTGTGTAAACTCGTGTTAGTGAGACTGCGTGTTGTGTAAACTTGTGTTAGCGAGACAGCGTGTTGTGTGAACTCTTATTAACGAGACAGCATGTTGTGTGAATTCGTGTTAGCGTGACAGTGTGTTGTGTGAACTTGATATCCTGAAAATTTGTCGTGTGAACTGGTGTTAGAGAGATAGTGTGTTGTGTGAACTCGTGTTAGCGAGATTGCATATTGTGTGAACTCGTGTTAGCCAGACTGCGTGTTATGTGAACTCGTATTAGCGATATTGCATGTTTTTTGAGTTTGTGTTAGCGTGACAGTGTGTTGAGTGAACTCGTGTTAGCGTGACAGTGTGTTGTGTGAACTCATGTTAGCCTGACAGTGTGTTGTGTGAAATGGTATTAGGATGACAGTGTGTTATGGCAACAGTGTTTGGTGCGAACTTGTGTTAGTGAATAGTGAGACAGCCTGTTTTGTGAATTCGTGTTAGCTTGACAGTGTATTGTGTGAACTCGTGTTAGCCTGACAGTGTGTTGTGTGAAATGATATTAGAATGACAGTGTGTTGTGTGAAATGGTATAAGGATGACAGTGTGTTATCGCAACAGCATTTGGTGCGAACTTGTGTTAGTGAATAGTGAGACAGCCTGTTTTGTGACTTTGTGTTAGCGTGACAGTGTATTGTGTAAACTCGTGTTAGCGTGACAGTGTATTGTGTAAACTCGTGTTAGTGAGACTGCGTGTTGTGTAAACTCATGTTAGCGTGACAGTGTGTTGTGTGAATCCATCTAAGCGTGACAGTGTGTTGCGTGTACTTGTGTTAGCTAGACAGTGTGTTGTATGAACTCGTATTTGCGAGACTGCGTGTTGTGTAAAACTTGTGTTAGCAAGACAGCATGTTGTGTGAACTTGTGTTAGCGAGACAGCGTGTTTGTGAATTTGTGTTAGCATGATAGTGTGTTGTGTGAACTCGTGTTAGCCTGATATTTTGTTGTGTGAAATTGTATTAGCATGACAGTGTGTTGTGTGTTAGTGTGACAGCGTGTGGTGCGAACTTGTGTTAGTGCGAAAGTGTTTTTCAGTGTTGTGATGGCGAGCTGTGTGATAGCCTAATGGCGTCTTTTGTGTCGGTAAGATGGCACGCTTTTATGAAAGTGCTATTGAGCTTTAGCAAGTGGCCCTATCTGGACACGCCTTATTATAATTGATCAGTTCTCAGATATACAGTGAATTACCGGTATTATTGTCACCATGAAATCAGCATTTACAGTTGCAATTGCCTAGTTAGTAATCATAAGATATTGGTTTGCGAGTTTTAAAATTATGGTGTTCCAATGATGTGAAGTTGCAGTGTGTTAGCATGTTAATTTCAACAGACTGCCACTCCAATGCAGCTTTAAACAACACACTGCTGTGTTTACACAAAACAAAATATCATGCAAACACAACTCTAAACAATCTGTTGAGTGTTAGCTTCACTGCATGTTGGATTCAGTGTGCTGGCATATTATCACTGACGTACATGCTAGCACATTGTCACCTCGTGCTAGTATGTTGTCATAAATACTCTAGCACATTATCCTAAACCCACTAGTGCATGATTACTTTGCACTTGTATGTTGTCTTATTAGGGGATAGCATAAATGACTGCCTTAATTGGTGTAAACTTCTTTTAATTGATGAAAGAGTACATTAAAATTTACAAATTATACACAGAAAATGTGACAATATCTTATCTCTTAGTTTGATAATCTAATTTATAATCTCATGAATTGCACTTTTTAGCTCACCTGAGCCAAAGGCTCAAGTGAGCTTTTCTGATCACATTGTGTCCGTCGTCCGTCCGTCCGTCCGTAAACTTTTCACATTTTCGACTTCTTCTCAAGAACCACTGGGCCAATAATGAACAAACTTGGTACAAAGCGTGCTTGGGTCAAGGGGAATGTAAATTGTTAAAATGAAGAGACATATCCCCTCGCAAGGGGAGATAATCAAGAAAATACAAAAATAGGGTGGGGTCATTAAAAAATCTTCTTCTCAAGAACCACTGGGCCAGAAAAACTGAAACTTATGTGGAAGCATCCTTGGGTAGTGTAGATTCTTAATTGTTAAAATAATGACCCCCGGGGATTGGGCGAGGCCACAATGGGGAATCAAATTTTTACATAGAAATATATAGGAAATATCTTTGAAAAACTTCTTTTCATGATCCACTGTGCCAGAAAAGCTGAAACTTATGTGAAAGCATCCTTGGGTAGTGTAGATTCTAAATTGTTCAAATCATGACCCCTGGGGATTGGGCGGGGTCACAATGGGGAATCAAAGTTTTACATAGAAATATATAGGAAAAATCTTTGAAAATCTTCTTCTCAAGAACCACTGGGCCAGAAAAGCTGAAACTTATTTGGAAGCATCCTTTGGTAGTGTAGATTCTAAATTGTTCAAATCATGACCCCCAGGGATTGGGAGGGGCCACAATGGGGAATCAAAGTTTTACATGTACATAGAAATATATAGGAAAAATCTTTGAAAATCTTTTTCTTAATAACCACTGGGACAGAAAAAATGAAACTTATGTGAAAGCATCCTTGGGTAGTGTAAATTCTAAATTGTTAAAATCATGACCCCCGGGGATTGGACGAGGCCACAATGGGGAATCAAATTTTTACATAGAAATATATAGGAAAAATCTATGAAAATCTTCTTCTCAAGAACCACTGGTCCAGAAAAGCTGAAACTTATGTGAAAGCATCCTTGGGTATTGTAGATTCGAAATTGTTCAAATCATGACCCCTGGGGATGGGTGGGGCCACAATGGGGAATCAAATTTTTACATAGAAATATATAGGAAAAATCTTTGTAAATAAATCTTCTTCTCAAGAACCACTGGTCCAGAAAAGCTGAAACTTGTGTGGAAGCATCCTGGGGTAGTGTAGATTTCAAATTGTCTAAATTATGATCAGTGGGTAGGGTGGGGTCACAATATGTATTATAAGGGGGAAATCTAGTAAAGAACAGAATGGTCAAAGCTGCTCAGGTGAGCGATGTGGCCCATGGGCCTATTGTTATTAGTAAAAGAATTATAAATTAAAAAATTTCAATTTTTTTTGGATAGGTGTGACTCATCTGAATACTGAATTTTGATACCAAGCATGACCATGATTTGCCAGAAGATCATCTGTTTGGATGTGACATGGAATAAACAGCATAGTGAAAATAAGTCAAGTTTTGGTTTGTGAAGACGATTTTTAAACACACTGTGTATCATTTTTAAATTTTGATTTGACAACATAAATCCACAAATATGAACATATCAATTGCTCTCAGTTTTTCAAGTGAAATAGTTTTTGTAACAGAAATACATGTACCAGTAATTACATTGGAATAAATGTTATTTTTAAATATAATAATATTTTGTTTGTGTAGCATGTAGACCTCTTTATTAAGGTCTTCCCTTTCAAAGTTTAGACTTACTTATTCTAATGATTAAGATAGATCCTCTGTCTTCAGCAGGAATATAAGATCTTGTAATACATGTATGTGTATTTTTTACAGTATAATGTAAAAAAAATTGTTATTTTGGCACATACAACTAATTAAAGGCATAAACATGTGTATGATTCCAAGGAATTCAGTACATAGGGCATGTACATGTAGTTTTCTAAAACAAGATTGAAGAGATGTCCAGTCGCATTTCAATGTCAACTCCAAAACTGTACCTGTTGCATACTTATTAGCCCATCTGAGCTAAAGGAACCAGTAAATTTTTTTAAAACATAATTTTATCCATTATCATCATTGTCTAAAATTTCCAGAACCAAAGTGAAACTTGGCACAGAGCATCCTTAGTGTAGGGGATTCAAATTGTTCTTATGCAGGGCAATACCTTCAAAGAGATTTGTTTCTTTAATGCTGTAAATGTATTATATTTAGCTTGTACAATATTTGGTGGAAATTGACTTTTGAATAAGTTAGCGTAGATATTCTTATTTATGTTTATGTACAAGACTTTTAGCTTTGTACTTGATTTAGTGATTGCTGCATTCCGCCAAAGCCGCAAAAAAAGAATACACAGCCATATGTAATATGTTCACAATATACCTTTCAGAGAATTTTACACTCCTATTGAGGTACCACCAGTTGCTAGTGGAAAGCTTCAAATTCGAAACATACACAACACATTTCTGTGCGTTTATTATAAAAGTATTGTTCTACTTACTGATTGCAACAATGAAGATTGTTCATCATTATTACAAATACATTTTTTGAATTATTATATAATTTGTTTATTTTATTTACCTAGTTATATTGTATATTAAATGATTTTAAAGCCATTTTTAAGATGGTAATGTAGCAAAACACTTATGTTTCTGTAGTATTACACGTTTCACAAACATAATTGCAACAAAGATGATATATCCGATATCAAAAGTCATAATATTGGAAGTTAAACTGCTGTGAATACGATTTCAAAAATGCTGTTAGAGAGAGTACCCTTTAGACCTCATGCTCACACCAAATTAAAGAATTCAAGTAAGGGTTTTTGAGACAAATCGAAAAAGAGAATGTCAGAATAATAAGACTAGAGCAAAGCTCTTTGCAAAGCAACGACTGGGTCTTCCTTCCTAGCGATAAGCAAAAGGTTAAATGTTTCCGTCTAGATTGTCAACTAGATTGTTGACAATCTAGACAGAAACATTTAATCTTTAGCAAAAGATTAAACGTTTCTGTCTAGATTGTCAACTAGATTGTTGACAATCTAGACAGAAACATTTAATCTTTTGCTTATCGCTAGGAAGGAAGACCCACTCGTTGCTTTGCAACGAGCTTTGCTCTAGTTCTTATTATTTTTTTTTCTTCCTAGACGCCAACTTTGAGGCCTCGTAGCTCGCTCATTTTTTAATGGATTTTGTTCAAATTTTCAGACATTATAGACGGTAATAAACTCTATCAGAATGCTGTCAATAATTTCAAAAAGTCACTTCCGGTTTTGAGTTATTTCCCTTTAAACGAAAAATTATAGGCTTTCATTTCCAGACAAAGGCTCAGAGACCACTAGAGCTGGAGCAGAAATTTTACTGGTTTTAGATAACAGAAGGATTGAAGTTGTGCACATCGGTTTTTGTTTTTCGATTTCTCTATTCAAAATGACGCAATACAGGGGTAAAAAAATAGAACGCCTAAAAGAGCGAAAATTTACACATGTTTTCCTTTTTATCTTGAAAACTAAAAATATTTTGTTAAGACATGTTGAATAAAAGTTGTGCATAATTGCAAGGGCTTTCATTTAATACTATAGAAAAGGGGCTGGCCCCTAAAATAAGGGATCTCTGGAGCTTGAAAGTTTTTGCTTTATAACTCAAAAACGGTAAATATTTCGATCTAGATATATCGAGCAAAATTGTTCTTTAACACCCTTTTGATCTGATAGGAATGTTTATTTGTTCGAATATTAGTCTAGTCATTCTACTGAAAAATGAGAACTAATTGCAACAGTTTATATTTTAATGCAGATTTGTAGATAAGCTATTAGTAACTCACATATAAAAAGTTTAGAGAAATTCACTCAGGGGAAAGTTGGGAAATCGAAAGATTAAAATTAGGGATCAATATGAATTTAGAATTACCCATTTGCACACCGTACATTTTCTATATCAGCTTTCTATGACAGACAGCCTGTAAACAATAGCCAATTAGCATTAAAAGTTGTTATTTTAACCTGTTGTTTGTTATGCAATCAAATCTTAATCAAAAATATTATATATTTTGATTTTCAAAAAAAGTGAAGTTTTGACTTCCGTACCGGCCAAATACCATTCATGTAAACAAAAAAGTATGGAACGCTGTTTGTATTCACAATATACATATATGTGAAATTCCTAAATGTGAATGTGTTTACTTTCATTTTATTTGTAAACACCTGATGGATATTTATACCCCAGTAGTTTTGAAATTTATACACAAGAAACAAAAAATGCATGGAACACAGTTTATATACAAAATAAGTAAAAACAGCCTTTTCTAAAGAATTCTGCAAGGAAGCTTATCAGACAAGTACATGTACAATGTATATCAGAGTTGTTACAATTGCATCATCAAAAAAAATATATTTTGATTAAATATCTAGAAAATTTATAGAAATTTATCATTTTTAAATAAAGAGTACAAAATTTATGGAATCACATGAACAGGATTTGATTTGAAGGTCTCTAAGTTAAAAAAAAATCAAATATTTAATTCCACTCAGGCATCTCCGGAACTTAAATTTGAACTGTGTGATTCAAACAATTTTTTTGCTCTCCATGCAGATTTTCTGCTTATTGCTTTTGTAAAGAGTAGCGAATCTTATATAAAAAGCCAATTGATTTATTGACCTTTTTCTCTATAAAGACTGCACTTTGCATCTATACATGTACAAAAGCTGCATTATGTTTATAGCAATGTAAATAATTCAAATGGAATCGTTTAGACAGAATTAAATGCTTAAATGCTCTTTTTTAAAATTCTTAATGTAACTTTTTAACAAAATATTTTAAACCCCTTTTTAAAAACTTAACTTCTCCTTGTAGATCATATGGTCATTTCTGCAACAGTAAAATGCATGTCACTTCTTAATAAGAGCAACATTGAAAAAGGAAAAGTAGATGGACGTGAATCTTTCTACTATAATTGTATATTGTTTAACCTCCCTCTCGAGAATTTTATGCATATGGAGACACCACCACTTCCCAGTGAAGAGCTGCACATTTTGTTCTATACTCAGCACTTAGGGCCATTAAGCAGTGAGGGATCTTTTTCGCGCCAGTGCCTACTGCGACACGGGACCTCGGTTTATACGGTCTTATCCGACCGGTCTCCACATCCCACAGTGGGATTCGAACCCGCGACGTAAGGATCGACTCCTTACTTCGCAACTCTAGAGAAGATGCTCTAACCACTGCGCCATGCAGGTGAATTCCTAAATTAAAGCAAAATTCTTATAATTTCTATTACTGTTAGGATAAAAATATTTGGGGAAAATATAACAATAATACTTTTACAAATGAATTTGAACAAGTAAAAATTGAATACCAGTATCTACCAAGAGTTTAACATTTAATTCTTCTTTGAAACAAATACTAGTACTTGGCTTGCTCTCTTTTACTTCATTCCATTTGTGTAAGTGCTTTAATTTGACCTTAGATTTTTTTTATCAATAAGAATAAAATAATCTACTGTGTTCTTTCAATTGCCCCCACCCTCTTCAAGTAACATTACATAGCAACGGTTTGAAATACATTAAGATTTAAGAAGGGTAACAATATAATAATTATTAACTGCGCAGAACCTTTGCGCGCACATTTCACGATATTTTGTACTCAATGTAATTTAGTTACTGTTGATTCGGCTACATCTTGGTCAACAATGATCATTTTCAAGGGATAACAATTTCAGATTTTATCCTTAAACGTGTCTTCATATTATTAAATGTAGTTCAGGGTTACACTGAAAAAAATCTTGAACTATTTTTTGGAATATCACCATCCATGAAGCAACATTGACTGTTGCTATATATGTTCTTATCACACCGGAGGGCATGGTTTCATTATATGGAGGGTAAAAAAAATGCATTGATCCACTTGATATGAGTAAGATAGCACTTTTATTAAACTCATGAAAAGAAATACCCTGTAGGGTACCCGGGTGTGGGGTGGGTTCAAGTTCTGATCAAGCAGGAACCATCATACTCATTATAGTGTACAAGCAATTTATGATACGATGTAAACAGAGTATTTTTTTTTTATTTCTGAACATTTTATACAAGTTACCAACCGATCATATTGCAGGGACTCAAAACTGGTGTCACGTGTTGAAATAAAATTTTCTGAAGGGTGGACAACACAACTACAATGTATTCTATGGGGAACAGCTTTGCTGTGCGTAAATTTTTTTTTCAGATTTCAGAATATTGTTTGACACAAAAAAATTAACAACCTACCTAATCCAGAATAAAAACATATAAATCTATTTCGGGGAGGAATGGGGTTCTATGAGATCTTCTCACAATTTTCTACATACATGTATACGGGGAAAACCTTCCAGTTACAGGAGGGATTCAGTTTTTTTTTCTTTTTTTTTGGGGGGGGCATTAGCTGCTACTTTTTCATCAAAAAAAATTCTTATTGGGGGTTGTCCCCTGACCCCTCTAAATCTGCTCCTAATTATTTTCGGATATTACCTTTCATAAGAATTAAAACATTTTTATTGTTTCTTAACTTTTGGTGATTGAGTATATTTGTGCTATACTTAGCATTGCTGAATACCGACATTTTTCATGTAAAATTCATTTATAATGTATCTATGGTTACCACCTATTTACATAAATATTCTATATAATTTCTTTGATGCATTTATGGCAAAAGAATGCATTTTGAATATGCGTGTAAACTAACGTAGTGACTGTATTCGTGTTTGTAAAGGTTCATTGTTCAAAAGTAGGTGATATTCTCAATTTATACTGTTTCTATGGCAACCAACACATATAGTGACCAATATTTAATATTTTACCAATTCAGTTTATTCAGTTAAGTTTATTTCCCTACTAACATGTTTTTTTTAACCAGTATAGAAGTCTCTACTTTACATTGTTCGTTTAACACTTAATCAGAGTGAACACAATATGTCCCAATAATGACCCCAATTTTTCAATTTTCCCATGTATAAATATTTCTAAACTTTTCGTTATATATTCAGACCATATCATAGATTGATTAAAACTAAGTTTTGATACTGTTGCAATTAGTTCACATTTTGATGGAAAATTTGATAATTTGACTAGACTATATACCGGGGTTATTGCATAATATGCAGTCGAAAGCAGGTCAGGTAAACATGTAGCGTTTTCATTCGGCAAGTAAATCTGACCTCATCATGTGTACAACTTGCTGTAAATAATATACCCTACGGTATTTTATGTTGATTTTCTTCAAAATAAGGTTTTAAACGTGTTTTATGATTAACTATTAAATCATGTATTACAACTACTTTTTCTATTTTTCTTTATAAAATTTAATTAGTTTTATTGTGAACCCGTCTTTAAAAGCGGAAGATATTATAGTGAACAAGCATTTTAAGATACTGATGTAAACAGAGTATTTTTTTTTTTATTTCTGAACATTTTATACAAGTTACCAACCAATCATGTTGCAGGGACTCAAAACTGGTGTCACGTGTTGAAATAAAATTTTCTGAAGGGTGGACAACACAACTACAATGTATTCTATGGGGAACAGCTTTGCTGTGCGTAAATTTTTTTTTTCAGATTTCAGAATATTGTTTGACACAAAAAAATTAACAACCTACCTAATCCAGAATAAAAACATATAAATCTATTTCGGGGAGGAATGGGGTTCTATGAGATCTTCTCACAATTTTCTACATACATGTATACGGGGAAAACCTTCCAGTTACAGGAGGGATTCAGTTTTTTTTTTTTTTTTTTTGGGGGGGGGGGCATTAGCTGCTACTTTTTCATCAAAAAAAATTCTTATTGGGGGTTGTCCCCTGACCCCTCTAAATCTGCTCCTAATTATTTTCGGATATTACCTTTCATAGAATTAAAACATTTTTATTGTTTCTTAACTTTTGGTGATTGAGTATATTTGTGCTATACTTAGCATTGCTGAATACCGACATTTTTCATGTAAAATTCATTTATAATGTATCTATGGTTACCACCTATTTACATAAATATTCTATATAATTTCTTTGATGCATTTATGGCAAAAGAATGCATTTTGAATATGCGTGTAAACTAACGTAGTGACTGTATTCGTGTTTGTAAAGGTTCATTGTTCAAAAGTAGGTGATATTCTCAATTTATACTGTTTCTATGGCAACCAACACATATAGTGACCAATATTTAATATTTTACCAATTCAGTTTATTCAGTTAAGTTTATTTCCCTACTAACATGTTTTTTTTTAACCAGTATAGAAGTCTCTACT